>NC_056739.1:475890937-475898437 GCF_019279795.1 Protopterus annectens
TGTGTGTGTGTGTGTGTGTGTGTGTGTGTGTGTGTGTGTGTGTGTGTGTGTGTGTGAGCATGCATGACACACATGCTAACTCTAAAATCATTGCACAGTTAAGAGGTGGGGGAATACACCAATGAACCACAATTTCAGAGATGGTTTGAAGTCTCCCTTATCACACTGAAGTTTTCACTGTTCTGCGGATTACAATTAGCCTTTAAACTTAAAATGGCCACCACTGTGTCTGCAGTATAGTTATACAACTATATATCTGTATGTATTTTAGGAATTACCAAATCTGATCATGTCAAATATAATTTGGGTAATCTCAACCTGAGTTTGTAAAGCTTGTTTGCATATATTTGGAAGACAAAACAGGCAACTTAGGAAACCTTCTGTTCTCTGTGGGTTTTGCCATCACTCATATTGTATATGGGGCACTATCTACCCTCTTCTCTTAAAACTAAGGCATCTCCAGTTTGGATGGACAGTCTTGACCAAAATATCTTTGCAGACTCTGCCCATTGAATGACCAGATACTTGCCAACTACATCAGTAGTCTGTCAGCTATATTCTTCTGCATATCTATAGGTTATCCTGTTTTTCCACCTGAGAAATTAAGAAATGACTTACAGTTTCAGAGCAGTCCTTGGTCAATTGTGATTGTTTCTTAACACATACTTGTCTTTGCTTTGTGATTGTTTCCAGCCCCCTCATACGAGCAACTAACAGGGTCTCTACCCGCTTCGCTCCCCACCGTGCCCCTATTCCCTCCCACCCCCAGTGGTCCCACCTTTATTGCACTCAAACCCCTTCCATCTTTCCAATAGCCAACCACAGCACTAACCCAACACTACCTCCTCCATCTTCCCACTATCACACCTCCTCAACTAACATGTACAGGCATACCTTTCCTATGCTCACTGCATGCACTCTCCTTGCATATCTTACATCCTACCAAAGCTCCATCATTCCCCCACTCAACCACTACCACTGTACTACTACTCACACCACCACTCATGTCTCACCCACACTCAGCTCCCCTCCCACCAGCTCAAGAACCATCCCTATGCACCCCCCACATATTCTACCAACTATATTACTCAAACATAAAGCATCCCTACCACTTAACATGGTAACCCTCCCACCATACCTATTACCCACAGAGCACAATCATAAAGTTTCCCTTATAAACAAACACATTCAAAAACTGAGAAAACTAATAATCTCATGCATATCAAAACTAGCCCTAAGTGGAAACATCCACCCCAACCCTGGCCCTACCATCTCCAACCCCAATCCTCATAATCAGACTAGAAACCACAACTTCTCCCGTATTACAGCCAATAGAAAGCCAAGTGACTTCCTTCTACTAAGCCTAAATATTAGAAGTATATCCAACAAAGTCCATGAACTCCATGCCACCATAGACTTGTACTCAGCAGATATAGTCATCCTGACAGAAACCTGGCTAAAACCTCACATTACCAGTGAGCAAATACTCCCTACAGGTTACGGCATACTAAGAGTAGACCGGCTAAACAAAAAAGGAGGTGGTGTAGCTATAATATTTAAACAGCATCTAAACATCCAGATCTTAAAATCATCAGCTCCACAAATAGGCAATGAAGAAATAATATATACCAACCTCAAAATTAACCAAAACAAAACCATCAACATAATTGGATGCTACTTCCCACCTGGCCAAAACATCTCTCCACTAGAAAATCTCCTCAGCTGGTCTACCCACCATCTCCCCCAAGAAACTGTCATCTTAGGTGATTTCAATATTGACTGGCAATCCTGTTCTGGCAACAATCCAACCCATCATGTACACCTTCATGGCTTCACCCAACTAGTCCAGTCACCAACCAGGATAAATAAAAACTCCAGCAAGCACACTACCCTGGATTGGATACTAGTCAGTAAGAGCCCCCAGTCATACATAACATGCTGCTTATCAGATAGCCTCAGTGATCACTCCCCAACATTCCTACTCAAAAAATACCTATACCAAGCTAAACCTGTCATCTACCGTCAAATACGTAAAAATCTAAACTTTAACCCACTCACATTCATCTCATCCCTCAAAGAATGTAACTGGCATCCTCTAAAGTACCTCAGTCTAGATGACGCAGTTGAATTTTTTAATACTACCTTCCTGAACATCCTTAATTACCATGCCCTCATAAGATTTTCCACAACCAAAGCACAACCCTCCCCATGGCTACAGATAACGACTAAGTCAGAAATGAAAAACGGATAAAGCCTGGGAGCACTAGCGCAAAACCAAAACCCCCTCAGCTAGACAGAAATTCCTAGAACTACACAATAGAGTCAAAAAGCTAATAAAACAGGATAAATTCCAATACTACCAGTCTGCCCTAGACTCCTCACAACACAGCCCCAAACAATTCTGGTCCTCCATAAACTCCATCCTCCACCCAGGTAAAGTCAGTACCCCTCCTCCTAACATCCCTCACTCCTCAGAAAATATTGCTACCTCATTCAACACACACTTCACCCAAACCATACTATCACTAGCTAAACAATACAACCCCCCTCCCCTCCAACCCACATCTTCAACTAGTAATCTCCCCACTGCCTTCTCTTTTTCTCCTGTACCTACCTCCAACATAAAAAAAACTCTTAACTAAACTTAAACCCACCAAATTAGCAGCAGACAACCTCCCAAGTGAATACAAGCAAATCGCAGCTGATGCTCTGGCCTACCCAGTATCCATCTTGATTAACCGATCTTTGTCAGAAAGTTACGTTCCCACACTGTGGAAAGTATCACATATAATTCCCCTCCACAAAGGTGGACCCTCCGCAGAACTAACCAATTACCGCCTCATAGCTATTCTCTCTCCCGTCTCCAAAATACTAGAGAGATGCATACACTCTCAGGTCTCAGACTACCTCCTAACTAACAACCTCTTTTCCAGTACTCAGCATGGTTTCCAACCAAACCATAGCACCACCATTGCCTTACTCTCCTTTACTAACACTATCCTTCAGCATAAAAACAATGGCTATCTCTCCTCTGCTACTTTCCTAGACCTATCTAAATCATTTGACATGGTCCCACACAAACAACTTATCTCTGTCCTCAGTAACCTATCCTTCTCACAATCAGTCACCAACTGGTTTCAGAGTTACCTGTCTGACCGCCAACAATCCGTTGTATGGCAGAATGACATATCTCCCCAACTACCTGTCTCCATAGGGGTTCCCCAAGGATCCATCCTTGGACTCCTACTCTTCTCTGTTTACACCAATAATCTAACCTCTGCCACCAAACATGGCACACTCATACAATACGCAGATGACTCGACCATCATCTGCTCAGCCCGGTCCCTACCAAAACTGCAAAAAGTCACACAGGAAGCCTTTTCCTCTGTTGAAACATGGTTATCTGATGCCCAATTAATACTCAACCCAAACAAAACTAAACTACTCATCTTCCAACCCACCAAACATACTCAAAACAACTCTCACTTTAACATCACAGCAAAAGACAACACCACTATATACCCAACTGAACACACCAAATTGCTAGGAGTGGAAATGGACAATAAACTAAAATTTGACATTCACATATCCATGACCATAAAAAAAGGTCCACAAAAAAACTAGGAGCGTTATACAGAAATAAGCAATTTCTCACCAAAGCAGCAAAGATTTCAATAGCAAATTCCCACCTTATCTCCACCCTACTTTATGCCTCTCCAATATATACCAACCTAAGGCAATGTGATCTAAACAAGCTAGAGACCTGCTACAACAAAATTGCCAAATTCGCCACAGGGGCATCCTACCGTAGTCACCACTGTCTCTCACTTGCTGAACTGGGCTGGCTTGAACTCCCTCACCTCCTTCAGTGGTATCAACTCTCACTCACCCACAAACTAGTAAACCATCCACTAAATGTCCCATCCCTCCAGAATCTACTCCAACCCTATCGCACCACCAGACCACTAAGATCCAGCAACAAAAATCACTTGCAGATCACTAAAGCCAATAACTCTGCTGGTGAAGCACTATTCTCTTGCGCCATAGCCAAATTATGGAATTCACTCCCACCCACAATTACCTTCGTACCATCATGCACCCACTTCAAAACTTTACTAAAAGTGCACCTAAAATCATGCTGGCTATGCCCTTGCAACTCCCACTCTAATATCATCCACCCCATCCAACCACTACCTTTCTTTCCACTCCACTAACTACCTTGATTATAGCAAGCACAAATGCTCATAAGCCTAGTACTTATTATACAGCAGGAACTTCTCATTGTAACATTTGTTAATGTCTGTTATGTACTTCACAGATAAAGATTCCAGTTGTCTACTGATGTACTATGTTCTTCATCTGTAAATATGTTGTAAGTAATTGCTATGTTAAATTGTTAATCGCTATGTAAGCCAATGTAACTACTGTCTGTTTATTTTACTGTGGAGCTTTTCTCCCTGGGCCTCACTAAAAATGGACCTCCAGTCGGACACTCCCGGTCAACAAATTTAAATAAATAAATAATAAATAAATAAAATAAATCTGTAAAGGGTCACTATTAAAGTAGATAAATCCCACATACCCAAACCCTGTAATCCCCTTGAGCTAACATTGTTTGTGGCTGCTGTTGACCCACCTCATTTCTTCAAGGCAGTACATTTTAGTTTTTATTATGTATAGAGTTTCTAGTTCAGACTGTGTAGTATTGTTCATGATGGCCATGTTTGAACTACTTTTATCATTTCTGTGTTTATAAAAGTAAGTTCTCCAAAACAACAAAATATTCCAAATGGGGATCTTTTTTCTCTTGAAGATGCTTTTTCTATTCATTAATGCATTACTCCAGCATTCCAAGATGTGACCTTCATATTATTTTTTATTCATCTGATGCAATAACCCAGATCTTTGTACACCTTTTACTGTAGTTAATTCATCTTTTTTGTTATATAGTCTTCCTGTGAGTTTTTGTTTCCATGAATTTTTACGGAGTGTCATTTTTTTGGCATCAGATTTAAGATGCTATGTTTTAGACTCTTCTAATATTTTTAAGGCTGTTTTCATCCATTTTGTGTCTTCTTGAGTATCAGATATCTTTTACATATTTGTTATAAACAAAAATCATCTCTTCCCTTATATACTTCAGCACTTTGTCTTGTAAGGATAACCTCTGTAAGTGACATTTTAAACACCTGGCTGATAACTGCACTTTCATAAGATGGAGTAGAGTTTGCAATTTTCTAAATCCTCATGTTTAGTCATGTTTTATCCACACTACTGTTATGGAACCAATTGCTAACTTATTTCATTTATTTATTATCCTTCTGTATAGTATATTGTCAAATGTCTACAAAAAATAAACATTACATGTACAGCCTCCTACTGTTAATTTGTCTGATTACCCATACAAAGCATTCTGTTTCACTTGGCTGCTATGAACTCTTGCTATGAATTCCTAATCTTGGGTTCTGTACCACTTTGGCTTACTGAAGTTTGTCTGTTTGTTTTTTTTAGCTGGGTAAAACTGGTAGGTTAATAATTTGGAACTTCTGTCTTGTCTTCATTCCACTATGTTTATGTAGATTTCTACACAGAAAATAATTAATTGTCGATCATGACAACTGATATCATAAAAATAACCAATGTCTACTGATATAAATATTATTTTTGCATGTTAGAATCTATACTTTTGCAGGGTCATTGTTTAGTAGGACTCAAATGTCTATTAAAATTTTAAAGCTAATCTGGTTCCCCTGTTGAAATATTGAGACTCAAAGTGCCACAATTTGAAATACCAAAAAAAAAAAAAAAGACCAAGAAATACAGGAAAAGAATGAGTATCAGACATTGCTCTTCTTCTATAAACTTGATTTACGCAGGGGGCAACACCTCAAACTTGTATACCTCTCAATTCTAGGATCTATGCATAAAAAAGGGAATATTCCATGAAAATGGCAATCTCAGACTTAATATATAAAATTCCAGATTTTTAGTCACTTTATTCTACCTGTGTTTCAAAAAAACAACTTGTATATTTTGATAACTAGTTAGTAATCTGCAATATTTACCCGTTTGGTTTGTTATTTCTCCCTTGGAGCAAACTAAACAATCAAAGCAACAGAGTGGCTGCCCACGACGAGATACTTTTTGGTAACCAGGGTGACAACTTTCGGTGCAGACTGAATGTGGTACCTGTGGAAAAATACAAAATCATATAGTTCAGTGGGGGAGGCTTAAAGCACTGCACTTCATTTTATTTGGAGAAATACCAATATTCTGATTTTCTGTTTGGCCTCATATGATTAGACTTTACTTAGCAATATATTTTACACTGTATCCCCAAAAGCATCATGAGCAAAACTGCTCCACTAGTGTTAAAGGGAGTGAAACAAAATGCAAAGTTTAATAAATGTAATTTAAACACAGAATAAATTTTACAGTTACTGTAGCCCGGACACTAGAGCTATAATGGGACTCTAGCAGATTCAAGATATTCCACAAATACCTTTACTTGCGGAATGCCACCTGCAAATGTCTATTCTCTCAGTGTATGCCATGTGGAAAACAACCAGTCGTACAACACTGTGTTATCCACAGCTGTTTAATTGACTGACTCTCTAGCTCCCTTCAGATTTAATAGAAATGCAGTATATAGATGGTGAAATCCAAGTGGGCACCATGGTCCATATCCTATAGTACTGTTCTGTCTGAGTCTACATAATTTACTGTGGCCTATTGATCAAAATAATTGGCAACATCCCACACTGATGGCAGCATGACTCTTTTCACTAACCGTACTATACTGGCACAAGTAACCGGCTTTATCCAAGTACATTTAATTCATGCAGTGAGGGACACATCAGTTATGCATGCACAGACTACCAATAGATCTATTGGAAATTTATAAACCAAGATACAAGTTCATGTTACCATTGAATGGTCAGAGTTTCATGAAATAGTCATTAGAATTATGAAAGTTCACATACTTCTAGTTGTGTGCATCATTAAGGTCGTCAATAATATATAATATCCTGATTCAAATGCAATCTGATGAGTCCCTCAAATAATCTCCCATAATAAATTGAACAAGTCAAACTTATTAAACAATACACCCAGCAAGAGAGTGAAGGTACATTAACCTTAAACATGTTTTTTTTTTTTATTTTCAAGAAGAAAGCTTCCTGTACTTTCCAGGTTCCTCCCTGTTAACCACCTCCCACTAAATATAACCCAACATAAGATTACACCACCTCATAGTATTTGTATTGCATGCAGCCAGTGAGTTATCTATTGGCAATAAAACTTCTTTTATATCTTGAATAACAAAAGGTTACCCCAGACAAAACCTTCAGCTTGATGCATTCTAAAAAGTATTTTTGTGGAGGGGCTTCACTCCCACCTTCTTACAACTACATATCTACATCACTGTGGAGAAAAGAGTAACTTCTAAAAAAATCATTGCTGGTGCATACATAGAAACAGCATCAGCAGAGATTTCAAATT
>NC_056739.1:475903437-476023218 GCF_019279795.1 Protopterus annectens
GAGTGGACTATTGAGCATAAGAAATTATGTATTGTTGCTATTATGCAAAAAGCCCAGAATTTCTGGCAGAACATACACAAAAAGGTTAAGAGAGAAATTAGAGGAAAGAAAAATACTTGCACAAGAAAACACATCAAAAGTTTCAAATGCAAATTTGTGCTCATTAATACAACAGATTCCTGAAAATCATTATATAGACCAAGAAATCTTGGGCTGTTTGGAAAAAGGATCAATTAAGCAAGTGCAAAAATATAAAGAACAAAATGGATTTTTGAAAGGTATAAAAAGGAAACATGGACATTGGAAAGAATGAGGGATCTGATATGATGGAATATTTATGCAAAGGAAAAAGCCAAATTGATCAATACAAAAAAGCAGCTCCAAAGATATTCGAGGAATAGAAAGAAAAGTACAGGCAAAGCCACCCAGATATGGAAATATTTCACAATACAAAGAATAAGATCATGAAGAGGGAATGCAGAACAGAAGATTAGTAAAGCAGAAGTTAAAAAAATAGCAGCTGAAATTATGGAACACCTGCATAGTGAAGGATTTCGTGTACAAAGTCTAACACAGGCTGTATCACAGCATGATGGAACAGAGTCCTCCAAGTAAGGAGAAATAGGAAGAGTTGGAGACATCTGAAGAATTATGGACATGGAAAAGAAAAAGAGATTTAATACGGTGCAAAATTTATGCAAAGGTGAAATCAATGCAAACAAGCAGCAGTAAAGATATTTGAAGAAAAATACAGGCAAAGTTATTCTGATATGGAAACGTTTACAATACAAAAAAATAAGAAAACAAATAAAGTAGAAAAGATAAATATTAATGGAGAAATTAAAGAAACAGTGTAACTGGAGTTATAGATTACCTGTGAAATTAAGGATTTGGTGCAGAAAATGTAACTCTGATAACATCACAACATGATAGTACAATAAGTCCCCATATTAAGAAGAAACTAGTGAAGCAGGAAGAATTTGATCATTTGCAGTACGAAGATAGTTTGGAGGCTTTAGTAGAAAACCAGTACAAAAGTTCAGTTGGAGTTGCACTGCAAGGGAAGGAAAAGGATTCCAAAGACATGCATCTGGAGCATTTCCCCCCAGGCCTCCGCTGAAAACAGGCTCTGTGGAACATAGTCGGACTTTCCCGGTCAACAAATGTTAAATAAAAATAAATAAAAAATAAAACAGTGGCAACTCAGATGCAGTCAATGTTGTGGAGTGATAGGCCAGTGAGTTCCCATATGAAAGAGCAATGGACAACGTAGGATGAAGATGAAAAGAATATGTCACCGGAAGATGTTCTGGAACTGTATGTAGAATGTCTGCTGAAAACAGAGAACAAAGAATGTGCCCTTAGTTTAGAAGAAAATTATCTAAGGGAAGAGTTGCTTGATTTAATAGAGCTAGGCATATTAATATCAATGAAAGAAATGGTTTACAGAAAGTCAGTAAGAGCCAAAATGTTAGAAGTCTGAAAAAACAAACACAGTAATCAAGACTGCTCATAGAAATCCATGTGATATAACAGAGGTAAATATGCTATATTACTGTGCAGCTTAATTAATAACAGATAAACTCTTATCACAAAAATACAAGGTGTAAGGGGCAGGAAGGGAAGAAATCAAACGCCATCATGAAAGGATCGAATAGAGAAAACTATAAAGATATTACGACAAGAAGTGTTACTGTTGGAAAAGTACAGAAGAGGTAACAGATCAACAAAATTACCCAGAAAGATAGGTGTGATAAAAGCAATGCACCGTATCAGAATAGATCGGGATCTAACATATACTATGGCAAGTAATAAACTAAAGATATCAGCAAAGGCAGAAAAACTTAGGAGATATACAGACAAACATATAAGGAAAGCACAGAATAAGCAATTTATTGATAACCCAAAAAAGATTTATAGATAACTGGGAAGCAAGGCAAGGCAAGAGGAATAGAAACATGACCAAAAAAAGAAAAAAAAACAGATACATTTTGGAGAAATATCTATGAAGAACATGTGGAACATAACAAAGATGCTGTATGGATAGAAGAAGTAAAAGAAAGAATAAGAAGTTCAAATGCACAGGATATGAAATGGGATGAAGTAACAGCCAGAGAGATTGAAATACAATTAAGAAAAGCTCCTAAATGGAGAACTCCAGGCCAGATGCAGTACATAACTTCTGGCTAAAAGTATTAACATCTTTACATGAAGATTTAGCCCTGACTAAGAGTATTTATATGTGCACCCCTCACAGACGCCAACCTGTTTAACAAAAGGAAAAGCGATATTCTTCCTTAAGAGTGAACCTTTTCGATATCCTAAAAATTAAAAACTAATACCTTGCCTTCCTTTGAAGTATAAACTATACACTGGAACTGATGCAAACATAGTTTATAGTCATTTAGAAGAAAACGCAATCATGGCAATAGAACAAAAGGGAAATAAAAGAAAGTGATATGGAATAAAGGACAATTTATTGTTAAATAAAGTCATAATGGAGAACTGTAGAAGGGAAGAATCTATACATTTGTAAGCTATTTTTAATTTATGAATGTGGGATGTTGCCAAATGCTTTTTAGTAGTCTATCCATAAGAAGAATCTAAGTATGTTATGGATAGACTACTAAAAAGCATTTGACAACATCCCACATTCATAGATAAAAAAGAGCTTACAAATGTATAAGATATACCCTGTATTGATTGATTACATTACAGCAACCATGAAACAGTTGCAAACCACTTTGCATCTAAGCAAAGATAAAGGACAAATTATAATCCCAGGGATAAAAATTAAAGGGAAGATAATCTAGGGTGACTCTTTATCACAACTGTAAAGATGTTAATACTTTTAATCCATTAAGCTGTCTACTTAATTAATTAGGTCATGGTTACAATTTGGCTCACAGAAAACAACATGTAAATACTTCTCATCTTTTTTGTGGATGATTTAAAACTGTATAACTCATTAGATGAGGAACTGAAAGCACGACTGGAAGTGGTCAAGACCTACTCAGATGATATAGGAATGTCATTTAGTCTTGATAAATGTGCAAAACTGCAGCACCAAGAAAATATCAGTCTCGGACAGAGAGACAGGCAGAAGGGAATATATAAATATTTGGGAATCGATGAAGGATCAACAAAAAAACATGAACAAATGTGAGTAAAACTTAATAAGAGATATTTTAGTAGAATAAAACCAATACTGAAGACAGATTTGACATCTAGGAACAAAGTCCAAGCTAGAGAACAATTTGCCCTTCCTGTTCTAATTTCTAGTTTTTGGGTGATTGACCCTTAAAAAGGTATTGGATCAGTTGGACAAGAAAACAAGAAAAATTCATCATGCTTATCAAATGATTTATAAAAAATCATTGTATACCAGGATTATATATTCCTGTTCTGAAGAAGGTATGGGCTTCCTCAAAATTGATTACACGTATAGCTCTACAATTGTAGAACTGCATGCATATCTGCTGACCTCACAAGTTCCAAACATATTGAAAGTTTTAAAACATGAGGAGAACAAGTCTAAGATGTATTCCCTTCTTAGTTTATCAAAAGCATTACAGTGTCAAGCAGGAATAGAAAGCTAATCAGAAGTAAACAAAAATCAGGCAGCAAATGAATGCGGTAAATAAAAGAAAGAATGTAAGGTGAAGGACCAGTTGAGAAGGGACAGAATGTGGAAAATGCATAAATATAGTTGCAAGTACAGAATATTCATGGAATGACCTCATGTCAATCAGGAACTAACACAGTAATAGTTAAGGAGAGGTGAATTTAAACCAAAAGATGAAAGGTTAATATTGGAAGCCCAGGAGAGTGGGCGATGTACACTTCGATTTACAAAGTTCATTGAACATGTCGGAGAAAATGACAAATGCAGGTTTTGTAAAATAGAGTTGGAAACAATTGCCCTCTTTTTGCTGCATGTGATACACTAATGGCAGAATACTTGTATACTGAAAGGCATAATAATAAGGCAAGACTGTTTTGGGGATTTTGCAAACATTATAATATTGAAGAATACTGAAGTAGCTGAGAAGCATTGGAAACATGAGCTACAAAGCATTATAGAACATGATGTTTATATCACATGGAATTGCACATTATGGTTAAAAAAACAGATTCCAGGAAACCAGATATAGCAGCCCATGAAAAGAAGGCAAACATAGCATTGATCATAGAAATTATTACACCCAGTGATTATGGTGTCTTACGTACAGAGACACAAAGTCATAAAATACGGGCCTATATTATATCACTGAATGCTTAAAAAAGTGAATGATGAATAATCAACCCCATGTAAGTGAAAGCTTACAATCTCAAAAGCTCAGAACAGTGATTTATTTTCCAAGGGAAAAAAATCGCTGTTCCAAAAAAAAAAAAAGAAGAAAAATTGAAAGAATACATAAAATGTGGGGGGGGGGCTTCACCCCCACACCCCACCACCAACTTCCAGATCACACTACAGTGCCAAAAATGGCAAAGTAATGGAAGCAGCCAAGCAAATTCTTTCCCTGGGAAAGCTTAAAAGCCGCTTCGCTATTTTGCCTTTTCTTTGTTTTAAGTTTGAATGTGTCTTCGGTCATTTAATAGGAACCCTAAAATACCAGGGTTTGCAGGCAGAAATGAGGACAATGTAGAAGAAGGATACCCAGACAGTTCCAATAGTAGTAGGAGCAATGGGTTTCATAAAAAAGAATTTACAGTCATATTTAGATATGTTACTGATACATGTAATTCCATTAGAACAGCAGAAGAAGTCAAGTCTGGGCACATTGTGGGTGCTGCAAAGAGCACTTTTGGCTAATATCCAAGACTGAAACAATGCTAATTTCATGAACTTTAATCATACTTTGACTTAGGAATGGGGTCCATTCTGGTCATGGTACTAGAAACCCAAAAGACTTGGAGAAATTAAACCGGTCATATCCTCTGTTCTCCTCCCCTTCCTGTCAACCTTCTTCTGTCTCTGTCCAGTTTTGTGGCTGTTTCTAGCTCAGTTATCATCCTTCCTAATCTTCCAACATTAATGAACTCATGTCTAACTCTAAGCCGTTCTCTCCTTTTCAGCTTCCCCATGCTGTCATCCACTGCATGCCAAAGGTAGTACTGACTTCTTTCCATCTATCGGCTTTTTCAGTGTCACCCTTTTCATTCTGCATACCATTCCTTGTTGTTCATTACATTGCTAACAGTTTACTTAAAAACTCTTTTTCACTTTCTCTTCCCTACCCTGTTACTAATTTCCTTGCTAATTCCTCTCTACCATTGCCTGTCCATGCCATCTTACTTTCACATTCCTTAAATGAAGGAAAGAAATCAATGTAACAATTGAAACAACCTCTTGTTTAAAATCCAGTTATTAGCTTATACCAATGTTAATCATAGTGCTTCAGCACTTTAAAGTCAAATTGCTAGGACTAATGTTGTAATAAAGTCCTTTGCAAATTTCAGACAATGGATTTTTTGCATTCATTCTCATTTCCTTGTCCATATCCCTTTGTTCTGTCCTCCTGTCTTACTCTACTCCTTCCTTTCCCCAGGAACCCTGCCATCAACATTTATTCCCTCCTCCTTCCTGCTTATCATGTGGGCCTATATTATTTCTTTGACCACTTAGGTTGTCGAATGCTCGATGATTGACACGTAAGCGTCAACGTTTTAAAATCACCATAAAAGTGAATTCTTTACTCATGAAAGAATTTGTTTGGCTGTTATCAGGAATTTGCCCTTTCCCCAATGTACAGCGATCTCAGAGTTGGTATATTTAGTTGGGGGGGGGGGTATTTCGGTTGAAAAGCTAATTTTATTTCTGGACTGCCTAGTGAATTCTTTCCCGAGTAAAGAATTTGCATATATGGCCATTCGCGATTTTGAAACATTGACGCTTAGGTGTCAATCATTAAGGATTCAACAACCTAAGCTGTCGAAGAAATAATATAGACCCTATCATGCTTACCTTTGATGCCTTGTTCTTCTTTTTCTGAACATGCTTTAACTTCTCTCCCTTCTTCCCATCTCATTTTAATAAGTACAGCTATCATAATGTGCTTTGCAGCAATGCATTTTCACTGGGACTTAGATTATCCTTATCTTTGAAAAATCATTTTCCCAGGGATTCCTTCATTATCACAATTCCTTGCTTCATATTCCACTCATTGGTTCAATAAATGAATTATTTAATTCTGCCCTTCCGATAGTGACAATTAGTACTATAACACTTGTGAAAATTCTGCCATACTCTCCCCTAAAGCCAGAACTTTCAAATCCTGTTTAAGCCATCTAGTCAATCAAAACTGACAGCTTGTCAGTTTCCCATAAAAAATCATGAATTCAGTGGTTTCTGTAGAAGTGCAAGTTCATCTGCATTCTGACTGTTCAAAACTCAATTGAAAAATAAAGTACAGTCAACATTATTTTTTGCATGGGGCAGACCCCGCTGTCCCTCCCCCACTCAATTATAGATACAAGCTCTGAGCTCATACTAGAAAAGGGAATGGGGAAATTCTCGAATCCCTAATGTTCCACAATATCACATAGAAAAAAGCTGGTGATATGCAATCAGTTTCAGTCCCATCTACTGGCTTTTTTTCTCTCTGACCAAGCTACTTCTTGACCAGCTAAATGATTCTCATATATAATACAGATCCCTGGCATTTTGTTGGATCACATTTTCTTTGAATGACAAGTCATGGCATCTAAATGGTTAAACACCCATTTAGTTGGATGACCATTTGACTGAAAGTCCATTTCACTGAATGCAATATAACTGCATGTAGTTCTGTAATACAGAAATAGAATTAAATGAAGAATCTTTATCTAGTGCTTGGAGTTACCTATGCATAATCCCTGCTGATGTCATTTCTATTTGAACACTGGCTGTGATTCTGTACAGGTGGTAATTTCTCTTTTCTCCACAGTTGTATGACCTTTGAGTTAGAGTATTGGGGTGCAAGAGGCCTCAGCATCCTGTAAGAAATAATTTCTGAAAAGTTATCCTTTGGTGGTTTTGACTGCATGATGTTTCATTTATTTGAAATTAAATGATGATCCAGTAAAATGGCCTTTCCACTATGTGGATTCAGTGATGTTTCTTACCATGACGTGGACAGTCAACTAGTTGTCCTGTAACCATATAGATATATAACAGTGTATAGTGCCACTCTAAGATGCATGGCTAAATGTGTGTAGAGAAGAGAAAAGGAAGGAAGGAGTGTACAAGGAAAAACACTGAATTTGTAAGATTATAAATAATAAAAGATATAAATGAGTTAGGAGTACCTGGCTAAATTTTTCATTCCACAAAATATCTCCTATATTGATAGTGAGTTCTGGCTTTCCATGTGCTTTATTCTCAAAGTTGCCCACGAAAATAATTGCTGTATCCGCCTGGAAACACGACAAAGTTAAAGATGTCATACCTTGCCGGTGGGTCACCATTTGCATCAGAATACATATATTCTCCTCCAGTATTTTTAAAGTTGACATTCTTGACATAATGAAGAAGCTACATAGAAGGAAAAATAAAAAGAAAGCTTAACTTTGTACATCTTAATTTATCACTATTTTCTCCGTGTATTATAATAATTGCAAATATAGTGTGAGGTAGAAAATAAGTTATTGTGTTTTAAAGCAGTCACCATGTCATGCTTCACAGCAATTGCTATGCAGTTTTCCCTTCTTCAGCACTATTCATTTTCACAGAAGTGTAGTATGGGTGGGGCAAAAGGGTGCAGCCACCGTAGGTGCAAGGTGCTAGGGGTATGATAACAGTAACAGCATCTGAAATGATGGTACAGAAATGAAACTGTTTATGCTGGGAGGACTGCAGAAATGCTCTTTTCATGTGGCCTAAGATGTAGGAAGTGGTTTGTTACAGTTTTTAAAATGTTTTTTTTTTTCCTCACTTAAAAATGATGGCCGTAGAGGACCTGTCCTCCTTAGGAGAGAATTGAAGTGCACCAGACTGAGGAATGGCACTGGGCCTTTGGAGAATGTATGGAAATTCTGTCATCTTTTTCATAATCTAGAAGTCACAGACCACAGAATGCCATATTTCCTTTTTTCTTCTCATGCACTCCTTTATTGCAATTGCAAAACCTCCAAATTATATACTCAAATGTTTTTAATGGAATGAAAGGGAAAATTGTGGTAACCACCTAAACAGAGCCTCTAGGTATTCTATCCTGCAAACATAAGTTTTCATTGATAAATGCCAGCTTGCAAGTTGCTTTCAGTGTTAACAAACTGGACAGGTTTCATCTCCTAAATGCATATTTTAAACTTGAGTGTTGTTTTCTTTCTTTGTATCTTATTGCCTGGTGCTCTGCACCCCCAATGGAAAGATTAGAAACCCCATGTTGCCATATGATAAACACCGTTTGCCTTTACTGAGTGATATTATTAATTCAGCTTCCTGTTACAAGTGTACCAAAACATGAGCCACTCTAGTTTATTACAATAAAAACATAATCATTTTCCTGATTTTACATAGTATACCATCTGCTGTTTAAATTTGCCCAATTTTCACTAAAACATGCCACCAGAGCTCTGCTGTCTCTAGCTTGAGATATGATTCCTTATAAGCAGTGCCTGCATATTAAGCCACTTTATAAGCTAAATGCACTGCATTTGTATCAGGTAAGAGCTTTTATTCAAACATTTAAACTGTTTCAAATTATGAAAAGGACATCCCTTTGTGCTTTTACTTTTCTAGTTGCCTTTTTCATTCCAGCCTTCATATTTTATATACTGTCTTATTCACTTTTATTAGTTTTTACTTGTGTTCATTTATTGTTACAGTTGTTCGCTTTGCACAAATCAGTTTTTCTTTATCACTGAGTCTTGGTTGACCTGTTACCTTCTATGACAGGTAATATTTGCTTCACCAAATTATTTTGGTCCCCCACGAACATTTGCATGTGCCTTTATCTACTATTTCCTACCACTACAAGGATTTATACTAAGTTACATCTAAATAGCAGATGTCACACAAGTGCTAGAGGAACTTGAATTACATCAAGCAATAGCCTATTGCTGGGGTTTCCTTTACTTGTCTGCTTTATAAAGATATGCCTAAAATGGCTCCCTGTTATATTTCAGACATCCATAACTGATTCCTAGAATTTCAAAGAAAAGACAATGAAACTAAAAAAAATAATGAGCATCAGCAATTGCTGTTCTACTTTAAAGGTAACTTTTTCAAGGGGTTGCCAATTGCGTCCCCCAGTGAGTGGCTGCAGCCTCACACATTTCTGATTCTTAAACATATTTTCTCTGCGATTTCCATATCTCTGAAAAAAGATAATAGTCTGGAATAAAGTGATCTTGGACTTTTTATATGAGTCATGTCTTGCGTATTCTGTCTCACTGTTTAAGATTCACACTTGTGAGTCTTGGAATTTAAAGCTGTTACCATTCTCACTACATCTGCAACTGCACTGTTGAACTACCCTTTTTCCACATGCTACACCACATTTGGAGCAGGTGGCCAATATTGTACCCAATACTGGGTGAGACAAACTGTGCCTACTAAAGACTCAGACTCTAAGGCCCTCCTGCTTAGGAAAATGTCACAGCCGGGGAGGGTATGGGAGGAGGAGTTAAGAGGTATTGGTAGTTGAGCAGAGTAAAGCTAGAGGCTGAGATGTCCTTATGTGATGTGACTTGTGTGTGTCAACAGTTTGATTTGATGTGGAGGATTTTTATTAAGTTCAGCTCTAAAGAGTTGGCAAGAGGTATCATAGTTCCTATAGTTGTGGAGGAATTATTTCCATATTTTAAGAGCAACGATGGAGAAAGTGGTTGTGCAGTGTAGACTAGTTTGTAGAGGTTGTTTAGGAGAAGCATCTGAGGTTCTACTGGATGAGTGTATCTTAAAGTTTGGTAGTTAGAGATGAGTTTACTCTGTAAGTATGAAGATGAGGGAGCCTAATAGCAGGTCTAGTCTGTTCTGAACTGAGAGCTATTTGGTGCTTGTGAGAAGTTGAGTTAGTGATGAATTGCATGTGGGAGCTATTTGGTGCCCATGAGAGGATGAGTTAGTGATGAAGTGCATATGGGAGCTATTTGGTGACTATAAGAAGATGAGGTAGTGATGAAGTGGCATATGGGAGCTATTTGATGTCCATGAGAGGATGAGTTAGTGATGAATTGCATATAGGAGCTAGTTGGTGACCATAAGAAGATGGGTTAGTGATGAAGTGGCATATGGGAGTTATTTGGTGTCCACGAGAGGATAAGTTAGTGATGAAGTGGCATATTATGGGAGCTATTTGGTGCCTGTGAGAGGATGAGTTAGTGATGAAGTGGCATATGAGAGCTGTTTGTTGCCCATGAGGGGATGAATTATTAATAAAATGGCATATGGGAGCTATTGGGTGGCTGTGAGAGGAGGATGACTGGTGATGCAGTAGCATATGGGAGCTATCTGTTGCACATGACAGGATGAGTTAGTGATGAAGTGGCAGAGTTTGGTTTTATGGTGTGCATTGTGGAGACCCCCACCATCTCTCCCTGAATATAGAAAAAGTTTGCTGAATTGCTCAGTATTATGCCTAATACTCAGTATGGCTTGGGTATCCACATTGTGGTGTACATGCACACAGAGGAAGTGTCCTCTGTCTCAGTCCAACCACCTTCCACCTCTGCATTAGTGTGTCTTTTTCCTTGTCTGTAGAGCCTGTAATTCTTTTAAGATGAAGTCTGCCAACTATCAACAGAGACATGGCTCTGTAATATGAAATATAACCTTGTTGACTTTGTAATCCTTAACTGTCACTGCAGCTCAGTGGTCATCAGTACAAAATTTAATATGATCATTGACAGGTATTTTATTCTGAGGTTCACAGCGCATTCCTAATTGTGATTATTCATTTATACTCCAATATAATGTTTGCTCATGCATATGTCTCAGAGAAAAAGTGTACAAAAGCAAGTACATTGAGCACCTTTGTCGATCTAATCTCTTTAAGTTTAAACCTTGTTTTGTAAAGAACCCAGTCTTTAAAACAATTAAAGACCAATCAAATCTTGGAATCTATCTTGTGATATTCTGCTTATGAACCTCAGTGTTCCCAGATGGCAATTAATAAAGGAAATAAATATTTAGCAAATTAATGCGCATAATGTATGTAATATCCTCCTTTTTCTGGTTTAGTACATATACACTTAGTATTCTTATTGTTATAGAACTTTGTTTATGTCCCATATTAAGGACTCATAATTTCTCCCACAGCAGCTGAGTGACAATATTCAGAACGCTGTCAGTTTTATATAAATAGATATAGAACGCCACAGCACATCAGATGTAAGGAAAACGATTCGCTTGGCCAATATATTTTTCTTTTTTTTTTGATCAATACGGATTTTGAGAAATATGAATTATATGTCATCTTATTGAAGAAATACATTCTAGCCTGATAAGTTGCTACATTTTTATTTTTGAATCAGGACTGTAGATGCAATTGCCTATTACAACATAAATATATCTCAGTGGTAGTATACACAGCTACCTCCCCATCCCAACATACACACACAAAATTGCCTATTACAACATAAATATATCTCAGTTGTAGCATACACAGCTGCCTCCCCATCCCAAGACACACACACACACACACACACACACACACTAGATAAACTTCCCTTATATCAGTGACTGATATAAGGAAGATTTCTGGCCATCCAAAAGGAGGAAGCTTGACATTCTATAAGATGTACACCTCCTGATCTTTAAGAGAGAAGAAAAGAGGCATACACATTGAGCTGAACATCTGGTTGCCCCATTATGAGTTCTAGAGGCACATAATTTTCCAAATGAGGTTTATTTTAAACATCAGTAGGCAGGCTAGTGTAATATAATGACTATTTTCATCCTGTATGCAATAACTTACAATCAGTATTTTAAAAAACTCATTTGCGTACACCTCTTTCATATTTTTTTAATTTGTTTAAAAATTTGCAGAATAAAGTAATGTTAAAAAGTACTATGTGATTTTATGAATTGTCTCAGTCAATAAAACAATATCTACCGAACAGAAGTGACCTGGTTGTTATTGTAGTTTCACATTTGTTCATTGGGGGTAGCCTGGTTACTATTAGTCTATGCACTGAAGTATCACATAGCACAACAACAACAGCCTTGCATGTATGAGCAGAATTATGAAGAGGACCCAAAATACTAAATGTTCTTACCTTCCAAGGCTGGAAATCATGGATACTCCCACACTGCCCATTCTGGAATGGTCCTTCACCATTTCTACAGGAAAGCATGTTATGCAGGGAATGTGCCACCACATATACAGCATTGTATATACTAAGCATGTAAGTGAAATTATATGCATCATACACAGAAATGCTGAGCGTTCTTAAATCCTCATGTCCTGTGCAAGGTAAAACTTTGTCTGTTATTGAGTTTATTAATGTATGATTTCCATCAGATTTTAGCCACTGACAACCAAAAACCCTTTCCCAAAATTCTCTTATAAAAATATCATTAGGAGATGGGAAAGGGTGAATGCTGTACAAAAACTCTGTGAGTCCCGGAATTTTGCCTCTGTGGATGAAGAATCCAACACTACCATTCAACATTCGGACAGTCCTCATACTGGATATTTCTGTGAATATCCGCCAACCAGTAGAACTGATCCAGACCTTTCCTGTCACATTTTGAAGAGAAATTGCTTCCAGAAATGGAACCAGATATTCACCAGTAGAATATACAACAACAACATTTGCTGATGACTGTTTAATCACATTAACAACATAGAGAAACTTTTCTTTATCCTTGGGGACCATTTCAAAAAATGCTGTACAGCCTCCAGCCTTAAAAATTTCTGTTTGAAGAGTCTGACCACCCAGTATCCCATAATCATTGTCTGACACCAGAATCCCCACCCATGTCCAACCAAAATGAATCAACAACTGAGCTATACCAACAGCTTGGAATGCATCATTTGGAACAGTTCGTATAAATGACGGATATTTCAATTTATCACTCAACAAGGAAACAGAAGAACCATAGCTCACCTAGATAAATAAAGGAGAAGAGCCGTGTTGGTTTACTGACAGAAAACACTGCAATACAGAAATATAATTATTTTCACTGAACAAAATATAGGCTTTATAAAATGCACTACTCAAGCATAATGTATATATCAGCACCTCATACGGTATTATTATCTGTCTTGAATGATTAATTCTATGTATGATGGATTTTTGAGAAAATTACATTGATTCCCTCAGACTTCAGTTAAGTAACTTAACCAGGGAATGCTTTGAGGCATTTGGGAATTTTGACTAGGCTCCCTAATGGTCTTCTGATCTTCTGGACTGCATGCCTAGTAACTACTTATGAACTAGCAAAGTTCCCACAGCACCCTAGACACATAGCAACACCAGTGGCTCATCTACCAAGCCCTTAAGGTGTAACATTCATAAACTAAGTTTTCTTGTCATTGCAGACTCCATAGTGAGACACAAAGATGCCCCACTCACCGGGTTAGATAAGGAGAAAGCCACAGTCAGCTGCTCGTCTGGTGCCAGGATTCCTCAGATCATGCATGCACTGAAGTTTCTTGGCAACAACTACCATTATGACTCTGTCATAGCTCATGTTGGAGTGAATGACCTGAGACATACCTCACTGGACTGTATGAAGACAGACATGATTGAGGTCTCTGATGTGTTCTAGGCAGGTATGTCCCTAGCCGAAATTTTAAAAAACGAGACCAAACGATTGGAAATGAACTTTAATGAATGTTAACATTGATGATACTGCTAAAAATTTAATCACTTGATGCACATGTCCGGAAGCACCATAGAGGTTTAGAATGGAGATCATGCTACAGTTACAGAAACATTTTCTTTATTTAAACAAAATATGTAAGCAAAACATTTTACATGTTAAATGATTGCGAATAGAGATCACAGTACAGTGAGGATCAGGAAATTTACCATTTTCCCCACTGTAGTGCGATCTCAGAGTTGGTATGTATAATGTGCAGGGGTGGGGGTACATGGGGGGCACAGCTTCACCTGCAAAAACATGTAAAAAGATATATATTTTTTTAATTGATGTGTTTGAATGTGTACATTGTTTGTTTAAGTTTGGCTCGATCTTCATGGTGCTTCCAGACATGCACATTAGGTGATTCAATTTTTAATAATGTCGGCATTGTTAACTTTTGCCAATGTTCAATTGTGATGTTTTCGTCTTGTTTTTTTTTTTTTTTTTTAATTTTGGCATTATGACATTTTGATCTACTGAAGTAGCTCCATATATACTCACATACACACACACACACACACACACACACACACATACATCTATATATCTTCTATTTTAAGAAATGAAGTATTTCTTTAATATTGGATGCTTCCTATCAACAACTACTATGTTTAGCTTCAGGTAATTCATGTGCCATTTTTTGAGGAAATCCATTGCTAAAGTAAACTTTTCTGTTTTCTTTAAAAATGTTTTGTGGGGGGAAGGGATTTATTTGTGCAGGGAATACTATGGGTGTTGTAATGTTTGTGTTCATACTGTGACAACCTTACCTGACGTGTTTTCTGTAAGACTGAATTTTATTCTAAAGGAGTTTCTGACAACATTTTAGTGGACTCCTCATGCATTACAGTGTTTTGTTGACATTGTATTTGTGTGAAAGTGTAAGTGTGCTGTTTTAAGCAAACAATTTGCCTTCCAACAGACTCATTCAAGCATTTCTGATCATATCCAAAGCATCCTCTTCAGTCACAGCATGGATACTTATCCCACTGCTGCTGTTCTTACTGCCATAGTTCCTGTCAAGAAAAAGCAACTTATCAGACAGTCCTTGCCAACTCCACAAGCTCAGTCTTCTCAGCCAATGGTGGGTGATTCTGTGGTGGCCAGCAATCATTTACAGACCACTCACTAACTTCTTTGTCTTCCACTGGTGAAGTCCTTTCAGCCATCATGACCCTCATTCTTTTCAATTGTTCCAGTGTCTGAACCAGACATGGGAAAACTACTTTTACTGCGACATGAAGGCATAACAGGTGATGCTGCTGAATGTGTTTGGGAGTAAGAAACCCCTTGACATAGCAGATATTTCTTCTCCAAGTCTGTTATTGAAGATACCTGCAAAGAAAAAAAAAGTTAAACATTGTTCAACAGAACCGATAATCTCTATAACAAAACATTATTTTCTTACCTTAGCCAAAAATTTGTTACAATCAATCCTAGTACACAGAAATCAGTACCTGTAAATTGGGCCAGTGAAAATATTCCTGATGAAGATATGTTAGATAATTCTAAGATAGACAAGAGAGAATTCTTCATCTCCTGCAGATACTCAAGCCCAAAGCTCTAATGCTGAGAAAATTTGATCCTCACAACATCCTTTGGAGGAATTTTCTTTTTCTCAGATTATTGCTAGGAGAAATGTGAACAAAAATGGATGTTCACTCTAGATTGAGAAGATATTATGATAAGCTACAAATGGATATGCTTCATTCTATGCCTATTCCTTCACTAATGCCAGCCCTAGAAGATGTATATAGGGCTGCCTGTAACAACCCTGATTCACAACCTTCAAATCCCAAAAAAACATACAAAGGATTTATAAAGTTTCTCAAACTAGCAAGCAATTGTTTTCTCACTTTAGGTCTAACCATGTAGTAATATCATCATCTACACCAGCAGTGAACAGGCTCCTAGTATCATTGAACCCTTCATCAGTAGAAAAAGAGGGGAAGATTTTGAACTGATTTTCTTCTTTCCACTTTGACATATAGACTTTGGAGCTATCAGACCCATATGTGGGAGTTTTTTTTTTTTTTTGGGGGGGGGGGGAGGGGCAGTTGTATAGAAAGTTTGAGAGATTTGGCTACTGTTCATTTCTCTAAAGATAGCGCCAGTCTCAATTCTCTTGTTTTTGATATTTCACAGCTATCTAAACATACATTAAGGAATATGTATTATTATGCAGATACTGGGTTTAGGGCGTCTGTTTCTGCTAGTATTACTGTTTTTAGGAGGTATGCCTAGTTATGGAGTCAAACTTTTTCTGATGGGGTAAAGTCTGAAATTTGAATTTAGCTTTAGATAAGGAGGTTTTATTTAGCCCATCTGCTACTTATGTCCTCAAACAATTTAATGAAAAGGGGAAGTTAATTTAGGAAGTTTCAGAAATATTTCAATCCACCTCCCAACAAATCTCCCAGATCTTATTTCATGTCTAGGAAACAAAAGAAAACAAGCCAATCCCTGTCTTCTCAGTACAAACAATGAAAATAGAAAGAGATTGCAGGAAAAGAACAACCAACATGAAAATAGGATCATTTCCAAAAAAGGAATAATATATAACTTCAGAATGACTGGGCCAGCATTCTTACCCACCCCTCCCCTCCTGCTGCAGGCTCTCAAAACCTGTCCCAACAACTGGCTCTTTACATTCTCCTTTGGCATTAGATTCGGGCAGGCTCATGGCTGTTAAAAGTAGTTCAGGAGGAATATAGTTAGCATGGAATACAAAGACCCCCTTTCACTGGAGCCCAGCTTCTGAACAAAACAGATTTTTTTAACAAACTGCAACTAAAATAAAAATAAATAAATAAATAAATAAATAAATTTTTTTCCTCAGGATCTTCAGCACTTACTTGCCCTAGGAGCCATAGAACCAGTGCCATTAAATTAAGAAAGTTTCTTGTTCAAAGGAGTCTTCCTGGAGACTAGTTCTGATTCTTCCCTTCGTAAATCAGTATGTGAAAGTTCTAGAACTGAAAATGTTGACCCTTCAGAGTCTGTAACCTCCCATTTCCCAGTGAAGCTTTATGGCAATATTAGAATTAAAAGATCCATATCATCACATTCCCATAACTATGCTTCTGTGCCACTCTGCAGTTCTCTGCATTACTCTTTGGGTTATCTATGGCTCCAGGCATAGCTCATTGCAGACTGAATGTCTCACAGTTTTTCTTATTTAGATGACTTAATTATCTTTGTAGAGTTGGTTTCCTTAATATGAAGAGTCAGACATGCACATTAGGTGATTCAATTTTTAATAATGTCGGCATTGTTAACTTTTGCCAATGTTCAGTTGTGATGTTTTCGTCTTGTTTTTTTTTTTTTTTTTTTTTTAATTTTGGCATTATGACATTTTGATCTACTGAAGTAGCTCCATATATACTCATATACACACACACACACACACATACATCTATATATATATATATATATATACATATATATATACATATATATATATATATATATATATATATACATATATATATATATATATATATATATATATATATATATGTATATATCTAGTGTATTTTTTACTTCTCTTCATTTAGCAGTTTTGGCCTTTTAAGAAATGAAGTATTTCTTTAATATTGGATGCTTCCTATCAACAACTACTATGTTTAGCTTCAGGTAATTCATGTGCCATTTTTTGAGGAAATGCATTGCTAAAGTAAACTTTTCTGTTTTCTTTAAAAATGTTTTGTGGGGGGAGGGATTTATTTGTGCAGGGAATACTAAGGGTGTTGTAATGTTTGTGTTCATACTGTGACAACCTTACCTGACGTGTTTTCTGTAAGACTGAATTTTATTCTAAAGGAGTTTCTGACAACATTTTAGTGGACTCCTCATGCATTACAGTGTTTTGTTGACATTGTATTTGTGTGAAAGTGTAAGTGTGCTGTTTTAAGCAAACAATTTGCCTTCCAACAGATTCATTCAAGCATTTCTGATCATATCCAAAGCATCCTCTTCAGTCACAGCATGGATACTTATCCCACTGCTGCTGTTCTTACTGCCATAGTTCCTGTCAAGAAAAAGCAACTTATCAGACAGTCCTTGCCAACTCCACAAGCTCAGTCTTCTCCTCAGCCAATGGTGGGTGACTCTGTGGTGGCCAGCAATCATTTACAGACCACTCACTAACTTCTTTGTCTTCCACTGGTGAAGTCCTTTCAGCCATCATGACCCTCATTCTTTTCAATTGTTCCAGTGTCTGAACCAGACATGGGAAAACTACTTTTACTGCGACATGAAGGCATAACAGGTGATGCTGCTGAATGTGTTTGGGAGTAAGAAACCCCTTGACATAGCAGATATTTCTTCTCCAAGTCTGTTATTGAAGATACCTGCAAAGAAAAAAAAAGTTAAACATTGTTCAACAGAACCGATAATCTCTATAACAAAACATTATTTTCTTACCTTAGCCAAAAAATTGTTACAATCAATCCTAGTACACAGAAATCAGTACCTGTAAATTGGGCCAGTGAAAATATTCCTGATGAAGATATGTTAGATAATTCTAAGATAGACAAGAGAGAATTCTTCATCTCCTGCAGATACTCAAGCCCAAAGCTCTAATGCTGAGAAAATTTGATCCTCACAACATCCTTTGGATGAATTTTCTTTTTCTCAGATTATTGCTAGGAGAAATGCGAACAAAAATGGATGTTCACTCTAGATTGAGAAGATATTATGATAAGCTACAAATGGATATGCTTCATTCTATGCCTATTCCTTCACTAATGCCAGCCCTAGAAGATGTATATAGGGCTGCCTGTAACAACCCTGATTCACAACCTTCAAACCCCCAAAAAACATACAAAGGATTTATAAAGTTTCTCAAACTAGCAAGCAATTGTTTTCTCACTTTAGGTCTAACCATGTAGTAATATCATCATCTACACCAGCAGTGAACAGGCTCCTAGTATCATTGAACCCTTCATCAGTAGAAAAAGAGGGGAAGATTTTGAACTGATTTTCTTCTTTCCACTTTGACATATAGACTTTGGAGCTATCAGACCCATATGTGGGAGTTTTTTTTTTTTTTGGGGGGGGGGGGCAGTTGTATGGAAAGTTTGAGAGATTTGGCTACTGTTCATTTCTCTAAAGATAGCGCCAGTCTCAATTCTCTTGTTTTTGATATTTCACAACTATCTAAACATACATTAAGGAATATGTATTATTATGCAGATACTGGGTTTAGGGTGTCTGCTTCTGCTAGTATTACTGTTTTTAGGAGGTATGCCTAGTTATGGAGTCAAACTTTTTCTGATGGGGTAAAGTCTGAAATTTGAATTTAGCTTTAGATAAGGAGGTTTTATTTAGCCCATCTGCTACTTATGTCCTCAAATAATTTAATGAGAAGGGGAAGTTAATTTAGGAAGTTTCATAAATATTTCAATCCACCTCCCAACAAATCTCCCAGATCTTATTTCATGTCTAGGAAACAAAAGAAAACAAGCCAATCCCTGTCTTCTCAGTACAAACAATGAAAATAGAAAGAGATTGCAGGAAAAGAACAACCAACATGAAAATAGGATCATTTCCAAAAAAGGAATAATATATAACTTCAGAATGACTGGGCCAGCATTCTTACCCACCCCTCCCTTCCTGCTGCAGGCTCTCAAAACCTGTCCCAACAACTGGCTCTTTACATTCTCCTTTGGCATTAGATTCGGGCAGGCTCATGGCTGTTAAAAGTAGTTCAGGAGGAATATAGTTAGCATGGAATACAAAGACCCCCTTTCACTGGAGCCCAGCTTCTGAACAAAACAGATTTTTTTAACAAACTGCAACTAAAATAAAAATAAATAAATAAATAAATAACTACATTTTTTTCCTCAGGATCTTCAGCACTAACTTGCCCTAGGAGCCATAGAACCAGTGCCATTAAATTAAGAAAGTTTCTTGTTCAAAGGAGTCTTCCTGGAGACTAGTTCTGATTCTTCCCTTCGTAAATCAGTATGTGAAAGTTCTAGAACTGAAAATGTTGACCCTTCAGAGTCTGTAACCTCCCATTCCCCAGTGAAGCTTTATGGCAATATTAGAATTAAAAGATCCATATCATCACATTCCCATAACTATGCTTCTGTGCCACTCTGCAGTTCTCTGCATTACTCTTTGGGTTATCTATGGCTCCAGGCATAGCTCATTGCAGACTGAATGTCTCACAGTTTTTCTTATTTAGATGACTTAATTATCTTTGTAGAGTTGTTTTCCTTAATATGAAGAGTCCTTAACACAGGTTTCACCTCTCTTGACCAACATGGGATTCCAGATAAGCATTTAGAAATCCTCAGTGACCCCATCACACAGGATTGTCTTTCTGGGTCATGCTGCAGCAAAAGTCCTTTTTTGACACAGGAGAAAGTGGATTTTTTTCTTGAAACTCTCCTGAGCTGCTCAACTCCATCTCAGACTTCAGCTAGAGAACTTCTGAGGATCCTGGTGTTCATGGCATCTGTGATTCCCATGATTCCTCTTGTCAGGTTGTACATGAAAAAGATTCAGTGGTATCTTAAAACACATGGACCCATCATTGGTATCCTCTGGAATTTCAGAATCAAATCTTGTGCTTTTTAAAAAAAAACAGAACAGATCTGCGTAGACTACAAATACAAGCTAATGTAAAGCTCCCCTTTTCTCCTTTACCTCTAAGTCAATCTGTAACCACAGATACCATATATTTTGCACAGCTGTGATGGGAATAAAGATGCAAGACCTTTAGGAGTCTTCAAACAAACCAAAACACATAAATATAAAAAAGATGTTGGCTGTGATCCATGCCTTAAAATATTTCCATCATCCACATTCCTCAGGACCTACACAGATGATTACATCCAATGCCATAGTGATGTGGTGCATCAACAAGTAAGGGAGTACCAGGTCATACTTTCTGTGTAGGCTGGCTATGATTGCTTAGGCGGTAGCTCTTCAGCACTCTTTAACCCCCCCAGGCATCATACATTCTACCAGAACAAAATATAGTGGCTGAGCAGAACCAAGGCAAACCCCTGCAAAGGGAAATTAAATGAAAGGGACTTCCTGTAATTGATCCTTTTGTGGTGAACACCTCAAGAAGTCCTGTTGGCCTCCTTTCATACTTGTCAACTCAACAGATTCTGCACCAGGACTCCATGCAAACAAGCCTAGAAAATAATGCTTTTTCCATTCTTTTTTATAAAAATGTTCCTTTATGCATTTTTACCTTTTCCATGACATCTATCTATCTCTCATCCATCCTTACATCTCATTAATCAATCCCTTAGGTCCAACAATCAGAATCACCTCAAAGTTTACAAACCCTTACGTACTTCTGGGCAACTTCTACTGTCATTTTCCCTAGCATGTAAATGGAATTCACTTCCACCCCATATACGAGCCACCCAGAACATCTCCTCTTTCAAGACTCTATTCCATTCCCATCTCTCCTCTACTTGGAAATGATCCTGCTCCCATCCCTCCTAATCATCTCCATCTCCCCCTTTTCCCCTTACCCATAACTCTATTAATACAAGACCTCTTTCCTCCTTAACTTCCCTTTGACAATCTTGTACTCCCTTGTATCCCTAACACATCATAAGTATTTCTAATCCACCCAAAAGTGAATTCTCACCATCTCAGGTTGTTTAGAACCTATTACCATTGTGAACTATAATCATACTGTGACACTGCTTACAATACATAAACTTGACTTTGTAAATATTAGACTAGAGAAATAGATCAGAGATTTCTAACTAATTGTACAACTTCTAATCATCCTGCTTATACAATCACTTTATATACATTCTATATCACCTCACAGTGATTCTTATTGACTTTGTATTGATTTTTGTTTTTGTTTGATATTGATTCTATTGATTTTATTGATTATAATAATTTTTGTTGTGTTTGATATGTCTGTAAATGGAGCTTTTCTCCCTGGGCCTCCATTGAAAAAAGGCTCACTTTGGCCCAATGGACTCTCCTGGTTAATAAATTGCAAAAAAATAAATAAATCTAGGGAAATTTTGAACATTTAGAACAATTTTGCAAAAATAATTGTGGTGACCCCTTTTTGGCTCAGGCAACATTGGTTCTTTCTTCTTATGGAACTGGCTAGGCTCAGTTACCACAAGCTGCCTCACAAACTGGACCTACTTAAAAAAAGACACGAGGTGTTTGATACATCATGCAAACAAAGTCCAAGAAACAGGTGCAGAATAGCTAGACATACTGGTAAGCCAACACAAAATTAAATCCAGTAACAAAAGGCACAGCACGACAATCCATATAAAACAGGGTTTATTACAGCAAGCTTTCGAGCAGAAACTCTTTTTCAAGAATGAATCAATACATTAAAACCACAGAATAAATATACAACACCAGCCAAGCACATAACATAACTCAAAAAACATTATATAATTATGCAATTTGTATAAATAATATAATTAATGTAGTTAACAAAGTTTATTAAAAAAAACTTCATTAGAGACAGTAATCAACTTAATAATGTACTAAAATACTTCATTACAACCTAAAAAACTTCATAAGACAAATATAATATTCTAACTGACATATGCTTGTTTTAATTTTAAAATGGGTTTAATACTGTTAGTTTTATTAAGCCCTGGTTAGACATCAGATCTAAAAAAGTTTATCCATTTGTATTCTGCTCTCTCTGTGGCATTCACAATGCCCCCTCCCCTCTCATTCTTACAAACTCTCTGCAGTACCCTAAATTTAAAAGTATGCTCATTTCCACAATGTAAAATATGCTCGCTAAGTGCATTTGTCTCAACCCCTCTTCTTATGTCAGATAAATGGGAGGCAATTCTCTCCTTAAATTTGCAGTTGGCTTTTCCAATATAAAAACATAAACATTTCTCACAATTAGCCAAATAAACTAAATTTTCACTATTGCACATCCCAGATGCCCTAAAAATAAAATTGGCTTGTGTTATGGGATGTATAAATTCTGTTTCCATATTAATGAACTTACAAAAAATGCAGTTATAACAGGGGACTGTCCCCTTATTAAATCTATGTATCTCTTGATTTTTACCAAAACCTTTATAGCAAAGACATTGTTGAAGATTCTTCTCTTTCTTATATATAAAATAGTGTCTTTCTCTCCTACTATTCTCCTAACATTAACATCGAGAACAGTCCAATTTTATTTAATTATGGACTGAATCTGTCTAGAATGCCTGTTGCACTTCATCATATATCCTAATTTATTAAATCCAGCTTCTCTCAGAGCTATTATTCTGAGCAATATTGCATTCCCTAAGTAAATATGGTTTGGCCACACTAGGCCTTTCAGATCTAACAAGTTTTGCACTCTCAGTTAATAAACCTCTATTATAGCCTCTTGCCAAAAATCCTGTGTCATACTATTAATTTCAGCTGCAAGCCTGCTGGCTCTCAATAATTTACTTTTTACTACACCTTTATAAATGTGGGTGAGGTGCATACTGGAGCTATGTACATACCTAGTTGCTTATGCTTCTTTCCTATATATAATTGTGTGAATTCTACCATCAATATTCATCAGTATAACATCCAAAAAGGTAATTTCCTCTACTGAACAAGACAGTTCAAATTTAAGGAAGCTGGTGCTATTTTGTAGATATTCAACAAATAGCTCCAATGCCTCCCTACTATCTCTGCACAACAATACTATGTGATCTACAAAGCGTTTGTAGTGCATTAAAGCACTATTGTAGTATTCATTTTATTAGAGCCAAAATAGTATATTCTTCCCATCTAGTCAATACTATGTTAGCATAGTTGTTAGCTACAGGTGTGCCCATAGCTACTCCTGAAATCTGATGATACAAACATGAAAACATTATTTTGCAGAACAATCTCCAGTAGAGAACATAGCAGTGAAATTGTGTTTGCTGTAAAAGTATTGTGCTTAGCTAGAAATTCTCTAACATATTCAATACCTATATTGGTAAATAATTATACTGTTAAGGAGTAATTGGTAGTTGCATTAAATAGTCATACAATTCAGTTTTAATCCTATAAATCATTCTATTCAGCTAAATAACATTTATAACTTTAAATGTTGCACTGTCATTTAAGAATTCATACATCAGTTCTTGATACTGTTGTACATTAAATATAACTGTTTTCCCACCTTTATCAGCTGATTTCAGTATAATATCAATCCTTTTAACTAAATCCATTAATACTTTTCTTTCACTAGCATTCAAGTTGTGAAAACTAGATGATTTTCTGGTTTACCTTTACATGTGCATAATGTACATGTGTGAAATACAAAAGTCTGAAAGGACTTTTTCAAGTTTTTGGAAGGCCAAAAACAAAATGCATTGAATGTGCAATGAGCAAATGCACAGTAACGTTTGCTCATTGCAGATTCGGCATTTTTGGTGTGGGGATCGGGAAGTGGACCCTTTCTCCACTGTAGTGTGATCTCGGAGTTAGAATAATAAAGTAGGGGGCATGGGGGGTGCAGGGGGGGCACAGCCCCCCTGCATTATGCTTTGTCTTTTGAATTGAAGTTCGAAAATCAGCAAATCTGGCTTTCGATTTGCTGATTTTCGAACTTCGGTGCAGATCTGACTGACGATTTTCATCATTCCGGTTCACACAAAGGGCCATTCGGTAGGTTGATTTTCAACCTTTCAAAGGTAAACCGATTTTCCATTAAAAAACAGATCATAAACATCATTCTCACATAACTGTAAAAAAAAGCTGTAACAGTCGCTGTACTATTAGGCAATAAAGTCCTGAAAATGTTCAACTCTTTCTGTTAATTTGCCCTCCACAGGGCTGACCAATCAGCAGTCAGAGTGGAAGTGTGGGAGGGATCCATAGCTTTTCGAAGTTGGTCAGTTGTTTTGTGAGTGATACACAACCCGAATAGCTAAAAGGCTACTACAGCAGTAAGAAGTTCAAACATCTTTTGCTAGGATAAGTGCAATTTATACAACTACACTTTCCTAGAGCAATCTAGGCTTTCAAGGTCTTTCCAGTAACCTTCCAGCTATCACTTTACAGCTCAGTACCACTATGGATTTTCCAGAATATAATTCTTATGTTCTGGTGACATGACCAGAAAGATTGATCATTAACAATGGGCCTAATAAGTATGGACTCCAAGTACTTTCACCTGAATATAGTACTTACTGTGCACAATCCATTGATATCCTCAGAGTCCATTAATAGTTCACCACTTGGGTTCTTATGAGGAAAACAATTCCTTATAATCACACACCCCAAGTTTCATCATTATGCCTCACATGAGTATTGAAGTCTCCAAGCAGGACTACAGGGTCAGTATGTGATACCCTAATATGCACAATACCCATGATCATTAAGGCAGACTAATACAATACTTTGAATAATGGGCAGATTAAATAAGCAAATTGTTTCTTCCTGTTTTTTTTTATGTTATGTTGAATGGTGTGCTGTATTATGCTAACATTATATGAATGGTCATTTGCAGTCTCCTTTGATCTGATAGGTAAGATTGTAATAATTAAAGCTTAATTTTCCTTCTCAGTAATCTCTTCATCATATTACTGGCTTCAGTAGAAACTAGTTTATACAGTCGAAGTAGAATTTCTGTTTACAAAGCATGACAATGATAGCTTTTCTTTTGAGATGATCTAAAATCCAAATCATTCTCACCATTATTCAAGCATGGTAATGTATGATTTTGGTAGGCTTATTACAAGGCCAAGGACCAAACATGTGCCTCATGTAAATGTGAATTCAAGTTTCACATCCACACAAGCACAAAGTCTTGTGCTAGAAATGCAGATATAGGCAAAAACACACAGCATAAATTAAAAAATAAGACACATAAACTTGAGCGTTCATTAAATTTACAAAACAGTTTCTTGCATAAAGATATATATTTTGCTTTAATCAAAATGGAATGTTAACTACTCACTAAATGAAGGATTCACTAAAAACAGACCACAGTTAAGACATTGCAAATTCAGTCCTTTGCAATGCAACAGGCATGTGGTTAGGGTGCAGATTATGGTACTGCACAGGAAATACTAACATCATAATTCATGCATTATCTATTTTTGTTTTAATAAACAATATGAATGGCTTAGTTTTTCAGGATCCAGTGCAGGGAAATTTGTTTGTTTTATGTGGTGGTTTGGTCCAGAACCCAGGATGGGCACTTGAAATTTCTGCAATTTCTGTTGGTACAAAAAAATGGTGTCTTACGTTTGGGAAAAATGTCTAAATAGCATAGGCGCTGAACATTTAAAGAACATTTAGAAATGACAATCAACAGGAAGAAGAAAATGTTTAGCTTATACTGAATGGAGTCACAAGTAAGGCAGTGGGGCTTCAAGCCTGTCTGAGATAACAAGAGGATAAGGACAGTGAGATAATCATGTCAAAGCTAGAATCATTGCCAAGCAGGATGCAGTCATAGCACCTCTAAATGAAATAATTTACAAATTTCTAGATGTGAAACACATAAAATCAATGATTAAGAAGGTATAAACAGTAGCCACAAGGCAATTATTGTGGAGATCATAACTACATAACAGGAGAGCACATTATAGATTATTTAGAAACATTTCTATACAATCACATTTGGTCTACAGGCCAAACACACTTATTGAGGCCTGTTCATAACAGTTGTCATGCAGCTCTGAAAATTATTTATTACTCTTTGCCTTTGGTGAAAAAAAGATTCTTAAAGCCTTTTTTCGGAAATGATTTAAAGCGAACATTTACATGTTGAGCATACTCCAAAACTATCTTCTAGGTTTACACAACTGAAGAAAACCATTCTGTCTATCAAAAGTAATGCCCAAAGAGATGGCAATTCTTTCATGTTTTCTTATCTGTTCCATGATAATTGTCATGGTGTTTAAACCACGAGGGCCAGAAGTCGCCCAACATATTAGTGCCCAGCAGAAGCAAAACATAGGAGCATTCTTCTAATGTTCCAATATCATGAATGTGTATGTGTGTGGCTGCAAACCAGATGCCAGTTGTTGGAAGAAGAAGAACTGCATCGATCACTGATCATTAATAAATAAAGGAAAGGGAGCTCCTTGGAGAACCTAGTGAAAGATCATGAGACTAAGACATGAGAAGTGTTGTATTTTGGTGAAGAACATATGAACAAAGAGAAGGCAACAAGTAGGATACAAAATTAAAAGCAGATGGCAGGAGGCAAGGTGTCTCAGGAAATGAACAGAGATGGAAAATTACTTGGCAGTGGAAGGAGGAGAAGACTTCATATGGACAAAAATCAACTGGATAACATTGATCATTGAAGCGGGATGTAGAGGGTAGCTTGAAGCTGGAGAAATCCTTTCACTATCAGTACTGAACTGGTTGACATAAGATCAAAAAAAGTACATTTTAATGCATAAAACAACCATAGTGCAGAGAGCTGCAGACTAAAAGACTGGAAAATAAGTTTATTGTAAAAGCATAGCTTCATCATAGGTTGAATGCTCTCAAATTGAAAATAAGTATATTGACTTATCTAGTTTCAGTGATATTCACAGAACTCTACATCAGTAAACATTAATAGTAATACTTAAATAAGGTACTTTGAATTGTTTTCATGATGTCCTGGTGTAAAGGTACAAAAAATGATTCAGATCTTAACAGGGTAGTAACCATATACTGTGATTTAAAGCTGTCGGTGACTGTTCTGGTACATACGCTTATTGTTGCTGTCATTTTTATGTTAGAGAAAACTATTACAAAATTAGGAGCACATTCATAGAATAAGTAAATATATGTGCAGGTGCTGTACTTTGAAAGCACATTCATAGAATAAGTAAATATATGTGCAGGTGCTGTACTTTGAAAGCACATTCGTAGAATAAGTAAATATATGTGCAGGTGCTGTACTTTGAAAGCACATTCGTAGAATAAGTAAATATATGTGCAGCTGCTGTACTTTGAAAGCACATTCGTAGAATAAGTAAATATATGTGCAAGTGCTGTACTTTGAAAGCACATTCATAGAATAAGTAAATATATGTGCAGGTGCTGTACTTTGAAATCTACATGTACCAGAGCCCTGCACGTTTCAAAAACTCTAGTAACTGCAGAGGATATCAGCATACACTACTATGTGCGTGCACTAAGCCATATGCAGGGTAGATATACAAAAGGTGATGGTTGTCATCCTCACTGATTTAAAAATGATGAGTAGTTAAGTTGACATGGCCGGTACACACACAAAGTTACAGTACAATCTATGCATACTCAACATGCTGAACACAGAAAATAGCATTGTGAGTACACTGACATGGATGAGCAAATACATAAGCATGTACAGTTACAGAGTGACTGTTGCATGTATAAACTGATGTTTACACATGACACACGCAGCTTCCTTACTATGGAACACACATCCTAACATGACAGCATCTCTTGTACATCTTTTACCTCCTTCCAACAAACTCCCATCACCATGCAGTCTCCAGGGCAAGTGTACTAAGCAATACATCACTGCATAGCAGTAACATAAAAAGCATCCCTGCTTCACATGAATGGGCAGTGTTGCTCCAAACTGTATGACAGGCATGTTCCCATTCATGTAGAGTAGTAAGTCTTCAGCATAATGACACATGCAGGGATATCAGCATACAAAAGGAAAATACTATGTAAATGGAGTTGTCCTATACAGTAACTACACTTGGAGAAATGAAACATGCTGTTGCTTTCCTTCACCAACCTATTTTAAAGCAGTTTGCTGAATTAAAAGTCTGAGTATAAGTGTGTGGATCTGGGGTCAGTGACACAGAAGTTGCTTTGACTAGTAACGATGGGCGTCTGACAATAAAGAGCTACAGGGTGAGTTTTGCATTAAGCAGAATGCTAGGCTTGTTGTGAAATGTTCAAATTAACATTAGAATTGTGCCTGTAACAGCAATCTGGAGATTCTGCATGTAAACCTCATCTGTATGCTCATTTTTACCAAGCATTACACACACAAAAACCATCAGCCACTGCTCATGGATGTGATGAGTGTCATTTAAATAAGACACCTGACCCATGTCTGAATTTCCATTTGTCAACATTTTTCCATTAAAATTAAAGGCTGACCTGTCTTAAGTATTATTACATCCCATAAAGTATTTTTAAGGACACTGTGTACTGTGCAAACCTTCCTTTATGTTTATTATTAGAATTCACTAAGCATAACTTATATATCTCCCCCTCTGTCTCTTTCTCTGCAGACACAGAATGTTAGTAGCAGATCTAAAGAAAACCCTACAGTTAGAATTTCCATTGTAGGTGGATATGAGATTCTCTATCTCATGTCCATCACATTTGGTGCATGGTACAGCTCCAGAAATGATTGAAAGACTATAGATGCTGTCTGTGAGGGGTTTTCATCAGTGCAGAATGTTTTACAGCATGCTGTAGACGCTGTGTACAATATCGATACAGTACTGAGCTCTACGCTTACAAATAACCATTTCCCACTGTAAGCTCTTCAATAGCTTCTATTTCTGATTTAGGGTTTAACACATTGCTATTAAATGCACTAAGTCCACTGGTAATGGTAAATGTATGTAAGGTACTCATTGTTTATTACTCACAACTCTGACATCTTGCATAATTGTGGTGGCCCCATGGAAGGGGTAAATGTGGACTGAGGCACTCTTATTATCACCATAAAAAAATCATAACTTGGCAGCAAACATTACATTATAATATGTATATTATGCAACATCTTATTGGAAGCTTCATTTCCAGACTTGTTTGTTTAGATGTATTAAGAAGTGAGGTTATGAAAAGGTTTTGCCGTTTTTGTGTACTAATGGGTAATTTAAGGGAGAGGATAATTTACATAAAACTGATGAGGTGAAAATGTGGAGAGATCAAAAGGAATGAGATATTGATAGGGCAGGTTGCTTCCCACACTTACTAGAAGTTTATTAAAAGAAGAAACATATGGTTGGAGGTGAGAGAAAGGACAGATGTAGGAATAAAAGTGTCAGCTGTGGAGGAATTTCCAGAACTAGGCAGTGACAGTGCCTGGTTGTCTTACTCAGTTTTATACCCCAATACGCACACAGACCCCTGAGCATAACTATGTGTGTCAAGGAGAAAAATCTTTACTCACCTATGGCTGGAGGGAAGTAAGGTACAATGGAATGGATAAGCTGTCAGGAAGAGGGGGGAGAGGAAGTTTGAAAATCATTTTGTGAATAGTTCCTGGGATTTCGCACCCTATTTAAAACAGAAAACACCTAAACAGATTTGGGCTGTGGGGGGGGGTATTGCATTTCTTCATTAAATTAAGATTAAAAGAAGAGATATGATAAAGCTGGAAATTAAAGAGTGTTTAGTTGTGCCAGCGAGTAGGATGTAAGAGGACAGAAAAGGGACATGGCAAATATGACAACAAGGCTTACAGTGTTATTAACTCTGTTAAGGAACATGAGAATGGAAGCATTGTGGTGGTGAATACAGAAGAAAAGGCATCAAAGGCAAAAAAACATTTATGTGCCAAATGAGAATGACTATAATTTTTTATTTACTTAATTTCAGTTTGCAGATGACTCAAAATTAATATGTGTAGCTTCAATAATAAAAAAGCTCTAAGATATTACCCCAAAATTATTCTCCTCTGTAGAAACCTGTTTCAAAGAATCAATCCTCCTACTCAACCCCAAGAAAACTAAGTAAGTGTTTTTCACCTCAAATAGTTGCCAAAATCAAAAGCAATCTTTTACCATAAAGTCAGCAAATAATGTTGTCACTGAAACTATAACTCACAGTAAACTTGTAGGTATTATAAAAGATGACAGTCTCAAATAAGACCACCATATGCTGTTCACAGAGCCAGATCATGGTCAAATGGGGCCCTAGGCAGGGTAATAGATCGAGGAGACCCTCCAGAGCAGCCCCTTTAGCAACAACCCCCTATCCACACCCCTCCCACAACAGCCCCCTGCTGAGCCATTCCAGTGTTCCATTACTTGGCTATTTCTCCCCAGTTACCATAAACACAGTTCAAACCTATCAGTGTGCATACTGTTTTCTTATTTACTTCTACAATGATTACAGATATTGAAATAAAATAACACAAACACTGATAACCACTTGCTAAACAATACAGTCTCATAATGAAAACAGAGTTAGCGTGAACAGTAAACTTCTTTTCCATTGAAGCTATCATTCATTGAAACAGCATTAATACCCACATTCAAAGAAAATGCATCTGGCAAGTTGAGGATTAAGTTTACATTTTGGCTATTTTCAAACTATAGGCTCCTTGCACACATTTTTAGGGCCATGCATACATGCATGTATTCTTTGATTTACCTTCCTGACTGTATTAAATTATATTCCTTGTATAATACAGCATCACTTGTTAGAATGTGTTTTAAATTTGTAGTTTTGAGCATTATTCCAGTAAGCAATGAAACCAAAGGTATGAACCAATAATGACAAAACTACTAATTTCAGAACATTTCAACAATAATAGGCCACTCAACCTTCTGTCATTACAGTCCACCAATATCAGTCAAATATCACAATCTACGCAGAAGTATAATTCCACACTAAAGAGAACAGTAAATAATGAAGAAGTTGCCACTAGCAAGCAACTTTGCATTTCATTGTTTCATCTACAAATTCAGTGCCTGCTGCCCCTGAAGAATTAATTGCCTATATTATGTTACATTAAAAAAATTGGTAAGCTAGTAATATTGCAATAGGGAAATGAATGACAAAACAACAAGAAGTAATTATTCTACTCACACTGCTTTCAAATTCTACAGCACAAACAGTGACTGCCATTTGCTAAACAAAACAGTTAGTCACACATTGAAAACAGACTTAGCATGAGCAGTGATAAAGGTCTCTTCCCTTGAAACTCACAATTCCAAGAAAATGCATTGGAACTCATAATTCCTTGAAAATGCACTGAAATTTATAAATCTCTGAAAATGTACTGAAATTCAAACTCACAATTCCATCAGCAGTCTAGTAGTTGGTGTAGAGGATTTGAACTCTTGTCTCCACTGAAGCTCACAATTCCTTCAGCAGTCTGGTAGTTGATATAGAGGATTCAGGCTCTTATCTCCTGTAACCAAGTTATAGGGTCAAGCTTGATCAAGTTAATTGACTAACCCGCCCCCAACTAGAACATTGCATACTATACCTCCATACTTCTCACCCTCCTAGCACAAGAAATCTGGACAAAGCCTAAAATAATGGGGGATTAAAGGCCGAAAAATAGGGACAGATTTTAAATATTGCACTTATAAACTTAGAAAGTTGTTAGACAGCATTTGTCTTAGTGTGCATTTTTTGAAGGAAATTAAGTCTGAAACTCAAATGTATGACATTATTTAGTTATTTCAGTCCTCAGTGATTTTCCAGAAAACTACACATTTTCTGAGAAAAAGGCCAGAAATATGAGGCAAAAATCTGGACAGTTGAAAGTTATACATACCTCTCAACCTCTTAGTGCAAGAATTCTGGACAAAGCCTTAGATAATGTGGATGCAATGTTCCAAAAATAGGGATATAATTTAAATATTGGACTTTTTAACTTAGAAAGATGCTAGAATAACAGGATTTATGTTAGCATGCATTTTCTGAGGATATGAAGTCTGAAACTCATACACACACACACACACACACACACGCACACACACACACACACATATATACACACACACAAACACACACACACACAGACACACACACACACACACACACACACACATATATATATATATATATATATATATATATATATATATATTTATAACAGCAATACTTAAAAACTGTCTTTATTTTGTTTCCCGCATTATGTCAGGCTTTGTCCATAATTCCTGCACTTAGAGGTTGACAGGTATGCACACACACCCCTAATCCTCACACAGCAACATGCACACACAAACACACCTTCTCTCTCATACAGCAACAAAACACAAACACACACACACACACACACACACACACACACACACACACACACACACACACACACACACACACACACACACCTTCTTGGAATAGCTAATTTAAGTTCCACTCTCGAGTGCAGAATGTTTTTACATCCGCGTTGGCATGCGACTCATGTGTGGTTCTCCTTAAAGGAGAATGCAGAAGATGCCACTACCATAGTGTTAAAGAATTATTATTATTAGTATTATTTTTTTTATACTGAAGCCTTCTGGCCAGAATGGGCCACCAGCCATGGGGCCCTATGTGACTGCCTATGTCACCTAGTACTGGATGTAGCTCTAACTGTACACCCTTAAATCTACACACCAGAAACTAGGCTACCTTTATAGGATCAATAAATTCCTTATAGATACTGCATGAAAAACTCTATCCACCACCTTCTTACTGCTGACTGTCTTATATGCTGCTCCTATCCTAACAAACATAAACAATACTCAAAGAAAGAAACTTGCCTCCTGCGAGAGTAAAATAGCTAAATTTGTACCAGTCTCCCTCATAGGACCCACCATTGTCTTAGCGTAAAGCAATTAAACTGGCTTGAACTGCACAACTGTCTAACATATTCACAATTGACTATAGCACACAAACTCATTCAGCATCCAGAAAAATGCCCTGCACTACAAAACTTATTACTTCCCTACTGTTCAGCAAGGGACCTCTGTTCTAGTAACAAATTCTTATTACTTACAAATAAGTCAAATAATGTTGCAGAAGGCTCGCTCTACTCCCACTACATTGCTAAACTCTGGAATAGTATTCATACAAATAACACTCTCCGACAAACTCAGATGTTTTAAACCACTGCTTAAACAGCATCTTAACCAGTCCTGGTCCTGTACATTCTCATGACAGGATTAAAACTTTTTCACTGTACAATACTATCCAAATACTCTCCTTAAACATACTATTCTCAACCTCTTACTGAAATGACAAAACAGTTTTTATACATAACTGCTGCCTGTACAATCTACTAAGTTGCATGTGTGGTTTCTCTTTAGTAACTTCCACCTTTGTAAAATCTTTGAATATATATGTATGAATGTATCTACTGTTTGTGTGTAAATGTAAATAGAAATGTGACTACTATAGCCAAAAAAGAAGAAGGTACCAGACCACAGCCAAATCGATCATAAAATTTATTTCACAGAAGATAAAACCAGGTTAGCGCTTTCACAGCATCAAAGCTGCTTCATCAGACAATACATTCTTCCAACTGCCACTATTTTAAACTAATTACAGCCAATGCACAAGCATTTCCAATTAAGCATATAGTTATATTTAAAGCAATAGCACTGTTGCTAACACATTTAAAAATACTCATTCTAAAAATATATGTACACTGATATTAACATTTATATAACTGAGTTATATATAAAAAGCTGTATACATGTAACAAAAAACACATATGTGCGGCCTTAACAATTTAAATAAACACTTTAATATTTATAACAGATTGGTCACATTCTATGTGATCTATAGGATAAAACAGGCTGAATAGAGATTTTATCATTTAATCCCCTGCCCATAGCGGCCCTCATCCTTATAATCCACTCTAATTCCTTAGTTTCCACTATATTTCTAATGGCAACCCCCCATTACCTATATATACTTTATCACCAAAAACTTAAATGTATGTTGTGTTCCCATTTCCATCACATGTTTTGCAAGGGAATTCATTTCTGCTTGTCTAGATATATCGTAAAGATGTTCTCTGGGACTATATTAGCACACCAAACATTTAAAATGCCGAGTGTTCTAATATCGACCCATATTCAGCGAACACTGAAAATATCAAAGAAACAGAAAACCAAATTTTTTCCTAGGGAAAGAATTCGGTTGTCCATTTCTGTTGCTTCTGTATTTTCAGTGCTCTGGTGGAAAGTTATGGGTCGGGTTCAGGTAAGTGTGCGATTGTGTGGATGTGAGGGTTAAGGCGGGGTAGATGAGTTAGGGTTAGGGCGGGGGTCAGGTAAGTGTGCGATTGTGGGGACGTGAGGATTAGGGCAGGGTAGGTGAGTTAGGGTTAGGGCGGGGGTGAGGTGACTATGCGATTGTGATGGACCTTAGGGGTTAGGGTTTGGGTTAAGGTAAGTGGATAGCTAGTGGTGTATGTATAGTTTAGTGTAGGGTTAGGTGTAAGAGTTTAGGTGTATGTGTGCGGATTGCTGTTTGTTTGGCGTGCTTGTGTTGTGTGTATGTGTTTTGGAACAGCAAACTTTTTCTCTAGGAAAAAATTTGCTGTTTCGAATGTTCGATGCTTTGAATTTTCGATTGCTAGGGTTCGATATTAGAACACTCGACATTTTGAATGTTCGGTGTTCTAATATAGACCCTGGTCTCTTATGTGATCTCTGAATCTGCGAGTAGTCATACCCACATAAAATGATTGGCAGATAACACAAATAAGCCAGATACACAATATTAGTAGCGTTACAATCTGCTTTAAGCCTAAAACTAAGTTCATTCCTAGTGTCCGGTTGAACAAAATTCCCACTGCTATCAACAGTATGACAGTAATTACACCTATTACAGAGAAATGTGCCATATTCAATGCCATGTTCTGGGTTGATGCTACTTTTTTTATTTCTAGGACCACATAATACTCTTTAATGATTTTTTATTTTTATATGCATAGTGGGGATAGTCTCCCACCAGTGCCCTTACCTGTTCATAAGCACATGATATATTACAATTCCTTCTGAAGATATTCTGTAGTAACTTAATGTTACTTGCATATGTAACTGGGATTCTCATGAATCCTTTCGGTCCTATTTTATGTGGAATCTCAGTCTGCTGTTCAGATAAAAATGGTCTTGCCTCTTTATTTCTTGAATGTTTAGTTCCCTCCACTATTGACTTGACTTCCCGTCTGCTATATCCCCTACTGACAAAATTCTTTTTCAGATGTTCCATCTCTCTTTCCATTTTCTGATTATCCATGTCAGTCTTGAAACTCTCAGGGTTTGTCGCTTCATGATATTAGTGAATACATGGGAGGGGTGCATACTCCTGTGAACATAGGTATTTCTATGACATTCTTTCCTAAAGACCTCAGTTTGGAAGCTCCCATCCTCAGTTTTCAAATCTCTCACATCTAAGAAATCAATAGAAATGGAAGATTTACTAGCCATAAATCCCAAAAATGTTGTACTGTTGTTCATATTAACAAGAAAAGACTCTAATGCCTCGGTGCCCCCTTCTCACAAAAGGAAGAGGTCATCTACAAATCTTCGATAAAATACCACATTGACCTTTCTTAAGATGATGTCCTTTTCCCATTTGGCCATGACCAGGTTGGTGTAGCTATTGGCACATGAATTGCCCATAGCTACACCATCCAACTGCCTGTACATTCTTTCTTCAAATATAAAAATATTGTTCTCCAATATGATCTTCACCAGGAAACACAAAAAATCTATTATTCTTGGTTCATAAGTAGCATCTTCCACTAAGTATTGCCTCAGATACTCAAGACCCAAATCATTAGGGATCATAGTAAAAAAGGACTTCACATCCATGGTTCATAGGTTCATAGGTTCATAGGTTCATAGGTTGGTACTAGGCTATCAACCCTAAGGCCTATACAAGCCTAGCCATAACAATTCCCTGGCTATTTCTTCCCACAATATTTACTTTCCTGGACCCCTGTCTAGCAGGGCGACTGACGTGATCCCTGGGGTGAATTTCCTTTCTCTCATCCAATCGTCAAGGTTCCTCTTAAAGAGGTCCAAAGAGGCACTCTGCTTGACATGTATGGGCAATCTATTCCAGAGTCTGGGGAGTCTCTGGGTCAGGAACCTATCCCTCCAGCATGTTTTGTTTATTGTGATGACAAGGTTTAGATCCCTGGAGCGTGTAGCTCTGAGGGATTGGGATTTCTTTAAGTGTAGCATGTCCAACAGCTCTGGGTTTGACATGGCCTTGTATGTTAAGCAGAGATCGCCTCTGAGTAGACGATATGCGACAGAGTATAGCTGGAGTTTTTTATGGCGGTCAGCGTAGGGCATCTGCTTTAGGCCTGTGATTCTTTTAGTGAGGTATTTCTGAGGCCTTTCCAGTTGTTGCAGATGTCTTGAGAGGTACATACCAAATGGGGCGTTGTATTCTATAATGGGTCTAATGAGGGATGAGTACAGTGGGACAATGACCTCCTTTTTTCTGGATGAAAAGCCCTTCGTGATGAGGTGTGCCACATAGAAGGATTTCCTGACTGTTGTGGCGATGTGGTTATCGAAGGTGAGACCACTGTCCAGCTGTGTCCCTAAGTCTCTTATCACACTTTCTGTGTTTAGTGTACTGCCACCTATATGGTAATTCATGGATACATGTTTTTTCCCAAAGGGGATAACAATACATTTCTTGGCATTGAGCTTGAGCCCATGGCTCTGGCACCAAGCATCTGTTTCTGTAAGGCCCTTTTGTAGAGTATCCACATCATTTGGGGATTCAATAATGGCTCCCAGTTTGCAGTCATCTACAAACTTTGTTAGCCAGAGTCCCTTAGTGTTGGCCTGTACTTCAGAGAAGTAGATGCCAAACAAGAGCGGCCCCAGGACTGAACCCTGAGGTACTCCACTTGTCACTTGTCTGGAGCTGGATTTGGAGTCGGCTACTTTTACAGTGTGGGTTCTATCAGTAAGCCATTTAGCAACCCATTGGGTGACATAGGGATTAATACTCAACTTAGTAAGTTTATCTATGATTCCAGAGTGGGGGATGGTGTCAAAGGCCTTGGCAAGGTCTAGATAGGCTGTGTGGACCACCTTACCCTTGTCTATGGCTCTGGAGACTGATTCAAAGAAGTCAATCAGGTTCAGGAGACAAGATCGGCCCTTCACACACCCAAACTGGGTGGGGTCCAGTGTTTGAAGGTTGCCAATGTCTTTGTTTATAAGTTCCATGATAATACGCTCCATGGCCTTGCAGATAAGGCTTGTCAGACTGATGGGACGGTAGTTTCCGGGATCCAAGGTGGATCCCCCTTTGTGGATTGGGATAACTGTAGCTCTGCGCCACTCAGTGGGCACGAAACCTGAGGTGAGGCTATGATTAAACACGACACTTAGGTGAGGTGCCAGTTCATATTGTAGTTCATGTAGTACACAGCCCGGGATGTCATCTGGTCCCATGGATGCTGTATTCTTGGCTTTAGAGAGTGCGTTTTGTACCTGTGTGGCCGTTATTACTGGAATTTGGCAATCTTCCGGTATTGAGATGGGCCATTTAGGGAGTGAGGGGGGGGGTGAAGTTGGCACTGAATCGATCTGCCAGGATATTGGCAATATCCTTTGAATCAGTATATTTATTGCCATTCTGTTTTAGCTCAGAGCAGATCTGAGCATTGCCATTTAGATTCTTGACATAGTTATAGAATGCTTTGTGGTTGTCTTTGGAATCTTTGGCAATTTTATTTTCATAACTAGCTTTGGAGAATTTTATGAGGCATCTCAGTTTCTTACTGAGACTAGTAAGGGAGTTTTTTGCATCCTGGGATTTTCCTCTTTTCTGCAAAAGTTTCTTTCTTTTGTTGTAAAGTTTGTTTATGGCAGGGGACCACCAGATTGGCTTCCTTTTTTTGGATGAGAGCATTTTGGTTCTATTTGGGATGGCACGATTCATGCATGAGTGGATGTGCTCGTACAGTGCCTTAGTGTAGGATTCAGCAGTTGAACTTTCAGTTCCCGTCTGCATGGGTGTCATGAAGTTTGTCACTTCTGACTTGAGTAGCATGAAGTTGGCTTTGGAGAAGTTTTTATGGTGGTTTCTTTACTGGGGGCGTGGTGGGATGTGGATGTTAAGGGTGATTAGCTTATGGTCAGACCTGACTAACGAGGAGGTGACCATAGGTATGGAGCATTGATTTGCCATGTTGGTAATGACCAGGTCTAGGATATTGGAGCCCCTGGTGGGACTATGGATTAGTTGATCCAGGGCATTGGAATTTATGAATTCCAAGAATCGCTTAGCAAAGGTGTTGGGACATGAGTAGTTTTCCCAGTTAATGGCAGGGTAGTTAAAATCACCCAGTATTAGGGTGTTTGGTTCTATCTTAATATTTTCCAGTATGTTTAAAAAGGTGTAGTGAGAATCTTGGGGTATGGTGGCGGATCTGTAGCAAGCTACAATTTGGATTGCAGTCTTACCTACTGTTAGTTGCACTTGGAGAATTTCAGACACATTGTGTTGGCCAACTAGCCTGGTGGTGTGAATATCCTTGGTGAATATTGACACTCCTCCACCTTTAGTGTTTCGGTCCTGGTTTGGTGGCCGAAAAGTGTGGTAAGAGTTGTAGCCTGGTATTGCAGGGGTGCTCTCTGGAGCCTTGAACCAGGTCTCAGTTACTGCACAGATATCGATGTTCTCCATTTTTAGGAGTGCCTCGAGAGAGTGCATTTTGAGGTTTAGACTTCTAGAATTGAGTAGCATTACCTTCAGATTTTGCAAGCTTGTACCTGTTACGGTGGTGGTTTTGTCCTTTGAAGTTTGCCTAAAAAAGGCACTATAGGGGTGGCAAGAGCCTTAGCCAGTAACCTGAATCCCAGGGGCGACAGTTGCAGACCATCTCTGGCAAAGCATCGTGGTCTGTCAATCATGTCATCCCAGGCAGACAGATACTGGATCCCCTTTGAATGACACCATAAGCTTAGCCAATTGTTGAAGTCAATCATTTTATCCTTATATTGTGGTATCATTCTGGGCGAAGGCAGGATGCTACTCAGGGCTAGGGTCATACTTGCCTGGGCCACATGATCCGAGAGCTCTTCCATGTCTCTTTTCATGTAGTCCAGGGAGGTACGTCTCAAGTCATTCACTCCAACATGGACAATGACAGAGTCATATTTGTACTTGTTGTGGAGTGACTTGAGTGCATGCGTTATGTGGCGGATCCTGGCACCCGACAGGCAACTGACTGTAATTTTCTCCTTATTCAACCTGGTGAGAGGGACATCAGTGTGCCGGACTATAGAGTCACCTATGACTAAAGTGTTAGATACATTGTCTTGCCTTACGGGCTGTTGCTGGGTGGCACACTGGTGTTGTGAACTATGTGACACATTGGTTGTGATTGGTGTTTGTTTGCGTTTCAGCTTCAGAGGTCTTTCTTGCTTGGGCAGGTTACAGTTAAGGGCCTTGGCATATGTGGATTTAGTGTTGTTTAGAAGGGCTATGTGTTGCTTGAGATGTAGTGTGGGTGTTAACCTTCTCCTCTTGACTGTTTAGCACAATCTTGGGTGGAGAGAGCTTTGCTTCCATTTTGGCTATGTAAGTGCATCTCTCACAGGTTGTAGAGTTGGGTGGTAGGAGGAGAGGGTTGTCTGTGTACATGAGGCAATTGCTGCATTGCCCCAGTATGCCCAGATTCACCAGGTGGACAGGATAAATCACCGGAAGCTGACCCTTGGACATGTCTGGTTTGGGGCTTTTTTTTTTTCTTTGTAAAGTACAGGAGCTGTTTCCTTAGCAAGGTACTTTGCAATTATAGGCTTAGTGCCTACTATTAATTTCTCCTTATTAACAAGGAGAGTTCAGTGTTTGTATGAGTTTAAGGCTTCCTAGTGCTTTCCAGCAGGTATTAGAGAAAGTGCTAGTCACAGGGATGCTTAAAGGTAAGATTGAAAAGAATGCACTCTACAGTGTGCACTAGAGAAGTTAGATGTGAAAGTGACATTGGTCAGTGGGAGGTATTCTGTTGACATGCTCAAACAAATCCCCCCAAAAGTATTTATTTTATGGAATGGGGAAAAGGAAGTTATTCATAATTTTGTTGGATATTTAAATAGTATATGTTCTTATTTTAAATTTACACATTCATTCAGTGAAACTAGGTTGCCATATTTGGACATTTACATTTCTCATACGCCATCAGGATTCAAATCAAACATATACCGTAAGCCCACTTTTAGTAATTCCTACTTAAGAGTATCAAAGCTGCCAGCCTTTTTTTACAGAAAAAAAGTATTTTAAAAGGGCAATGTATTAGGGCAGCTAGGATGACATCTAATCAACAAGATGTTGTACAAGAACTCAATTTTATTGGTAGATTGTTTTTAGAAAGAGGATACCCTGTTAAACTAGTAGAAGACTATTGGATATGTCTTATTGCACTGGGGAACATTATACAAACCTTTGTTAGGAGTAGCTTCTAAATAAATGGATAAAAGAAATAATGAGAACAATACTGAATTCTCACGAGCTATGATTTTAAAGTATAATACACAAGCACCTATTGTGAAAAACTTTATAAAAAGAAACTGGAATGTTCTTAGAAGTAATACTGAAGTATATAATAGTGTAGGTTATCAGCCTAAGTTTGTTTACAGAACTGGTAGGAACATAAAATTCCAACTGGAAAATTATAAAAGTGATAGGAGTAAGAAAGTGCTCAAAGGAACATCAAAATGTGATGCTTGTAACCAGTGTATTTACATATATGAGGGTAACAGTATTACCTTGAATAATTTATGTAAAAATAAAATTGATTTCCAGACAGGGAATTGTAATACTAAAAGCGTGGTTTATTTGGCCAAGTGTATGGCCTGCCCAGCATATTATGTTGGGAAGACGGATAGGCATTTAAAAAATAGAATTAATGAACATATATACAATAATAAAAAAGAAAATACTAAGAATGCCTTGTTTAGACACATACAATCTAATAATTCCAACCGCACTTTTCATTTTGCCATACTTGAAAAAATACACTTTAATCCTAGGGGTGGTGATGAAAAACTTATATTGGAAGAAAAGGAAGTTATATGGAAAATTAAATTAAATGCATCCAATCCCCCTAAAATAAATGGTTGTATATCATTGAAACCTATTTTAAAAGCAAGAATATGAATTATTTTATGGGTTGTAGTGTATTTTATGTATGTATAAATGGGCATGTTGGTGAAGGGAACAGAGGGGATGAGGAAGTGATGTGTAGGTATGGTGTTAAACAAAGGAATGCAGAAGGTGAGATGGTAGTGTATTTTGTGAAAAGGATGGACATGGCTGTGGTGAATGCATATTTTAACAAGAGGGAGGAGCATAGGCTGACATACAAAAGTGGAGGAAGATGCACATAGGTGGATTATATCTTATGTAGGAGGGCCAGTTTGAAGGAGATTGGAAACTGGAAAGTGGTGACAAGAGAAAGTGCAGTTAGGCAGCATAGGATGGTGGTTTGTAGGATGACATTGGTGATCAAGAAGAGGAGGAGGAGTGTGATGGCAGCAACAAGGATCAAATGGTGGAAATTGATAAAGGGTAATTGTGAGGTGGAGTTCAGGGATGAGTTAAGACAGGCACTGGGTGGCAGTGAAGAGTTACCAAATAGCTGGGTAACTACAGCAGAGCTAGTAAGGGAGACGGCTAGAAAGGTGCTTGGTATCACATCGGGACAGAGGAAGGACGACAAGGAGACATGGTGGTGGAATGAGGAAGTACAGAAGAGTATGCAGGCAAAGAAGTTGGCAAAGAAGAAGTGGGATTGTCAGAGAGATGAAGAAAGTAGACAGGAGTATAAGGAGATGAGATGCATGGCAAAGAGAGAGGTGGCGAAGGCTAAGGATAAGGCATATGAAGAGTTGTATGAAAGTTTTTGGAAACTAGGGAGGGAGAAAAGGACCTGTACCAATTGGCTAGACAGAGGGGCCATGCTAGGAAAGATGCGCAGCAGGTAAAGGTGATAAAGGATAATGAGGGAAACATACTCACAAGTGAGGAGAGTGTGTTGAGGAGATGGAAAGAGTATTTTGAGGGGTTGATGAATGAAGAGAGTGAGAGGGAGAGAAGGTTGGATGATGTAGGGATAGTGAATCATGAAGTACAATGGATTAGCAAGAAGGAAGTAAGGGTAGCTATGAAGAGAATGAAGAATGGAAAGGCTGTTGGTCCAGACGACATACCTGTGGAAGCATGGAAGTGTTTAGGTGAAATGGCAGTGGAAGTTTTTAACCAAATTGTTTAATGAAATCTTAGAAAGTGAGAGGATGCCTGAGGAATGGAGAAAGTGTTTTGGCACCGATTTTTAAGAATAAGGGTGATGTGCCGAGCTGTAGTAACTAAGAGGGATTAAACTGATCAGTCACAGCATGAAGTTATGATTAAGAGTAGTGGAAGCTAGGTTAAGAAGGGACATGATGATTAGTGATCAGCAGTATGGTTTCATGCCGGGAAAGAGCACTACAGATGTGATGTTTGCTCTGAGAGTGTTGATGGAGAAGTACAGAGAATGTCAGAAGGAGTTGCATTGTGTTTTTGTAGACTTAGAGAAAGCATATGACAGGGCGCCTAGAGAGGAGTTGTGGTATTGTATGAGGAAGTCAGGAGTGTCAGAAAAGTATGTAAGAGTGGTACAGGATATGTATGAGGGTAGTGTGACAGCAGTGAGGTCTGCAGTGGGAGTGATGGATGTGTTTAAGGTGGAGGTGAGGTTACATCAAGGATCAGCTCTGAGCCCTTTCTTATTTGCAATGGTGATGGACAGGTTGACAGACGAGATCAGACAGGAGTCCCCATGGACTATGATGTTTGCAGATGACATTGTGATCTGTAGTGAGAATAGGGAACAGGTGGAGGAGACCTTGGAGAGATGGAGATATGCTCTAGAGAGAAGAGGAATGAAGGTCAGCCAGACTAAGACAGAATATATGTGTGTGAATGAGAGGGAGGATAGAAGAATGGTGAGGATGCAAGGAGTAGAGGTGGCGAAGGTGGATGAGTTTAATTACTTAGGGTCAATAGTTCAGAGTAACAGTGAGTGTGGAAGAGAGGTGAAGAGAGTACAGGCAGGATGGAGTGGGTGGAAGAGACGTGAAGAGAGTACAGGCAGGATGGGGTGGGTGGAGAAGAGTGTCAGGAGTGATTTGTGACAGACGACTACCTGTAAGAGTGAAAGGGAAAGTCTACAAGAGGGCAGTGAGACCAGCTATGTTATATGGGTTGGAGACAGTGGCATTGACAAAAAGGCAGGAGGTTGAGCTGGATGTGGCAGAGATAAAGATGTTAAGATTTGCACTGGGTGTGATGAGGGTTGACAGGATTAGGAATAAGTATATTAGAGGGTCAGCCCAGGTTGGAAGATTTGGAGACAAAGCCAGAGAGGCAAGATTACATTGGTTTGGACATGTTCTGAGGAGGGATGCTGAGTATATTGGGAAAAAGATACTAAGGATGAAGCTACCAGGTAACAGGAAAAGAGGAAGGCCTAAGATAAGGTTTATGGATGTGGTGAGAGAGGACATGCAGGTGGTTGTGTGACAGAGCAAGATGCAGAGGACAGGAAGAAATGGAAACAGGTCATCTGCTTTGGCGACCTCTAACGGGAACAGCCAAAACAAGATGATGAGTGTATTTTATGTTTATTTTACTTATTTATTTCATCCAACCTGAGTATTATTGATTTGTACTGAAAGTAAATTGATTGTATGTTGTATTTGAAATTTTAGCGTTTATTATATTTATGAACATATATACATATACGTTTAATACACAGGGGTTACAAATATTATTCTTTTATTTATTTTAACATTTAAATACATCTAAAACAGTTTTTAACAGTTTTCAATTGTTTTAATTGTACTCAATTGCTTTAATTGATTAAGCTTATTTCCTGTGGCTGTATCATATATGTATATACGTACAACTGACAGTTATCTCAGATGAATCTGATGAAGGCCAGTTAAGCTGGCTGAAAGCACTTATTCCTTTTGGTTGTTGCTGCAATAAAATAGAGTGCATCATACACGGGAGTCTTCATTGTCTAGGATTTCGAGATTTTTCAGCTTGTTATATTTTTTCTCATTTTCTGATGTTAGAAGCTAAAATTTGTTCTTGCGGTTTAAAGAAGTCAGTAAACACATGTACTTTTTACTTGTTTCAAGGTTAATTTGCTGCCACTGAAGTACTTCATAGGTAAGTACTAGGCTATATGCCCGAGGGAATCTATAAGCCTAGCCAGAATGTGTTGGCTTTCACCACCCCCTTAGATTAGTTCCCTGTGCCTCTGTTCAGCAGAGCCACTGCAGTGATCCCCGGGATAAATTTTCTGTTTCCCATCCACTCATCAAGGTTTTTATTGGAGTGTTAGTGAGGGGCTCTGCCTAATGTAGATTGGAATCCTGTTCCAAAGCATAGGGGGTCTCTGGGACATGAATCTATCCCTCCAGCACGTCCTAGTTATTGTTGTGGTTAGGTTTAGATCCATAGAACGTGTGGCTCTCAGGGATTTGTTTTTTTTTTTAGGTGGAGCATATCCATCAATTTTGGGTTGGACATGGCCTTGTATGTCAGGCAGAGATCACCTCTGAGTAAGTGGTATGCAACCGAGTACAGCTGTAGTTTCTTCGGTCGGGCTGCATAGGGCATCTGTTTGAGGCCAGTAATCCTCTTGGTGAGGTACTTCTATGGTCTTTCCAGCTGTTGCAGGTGTCTTGTAAGGTATATCCCAATTGGGGCAATGTACTCTATGATGGGTCTGATGAGTGATGAGTAGAGCGGCACAATAACCTCTTTTGTTCTAGATGTGAACCCTTTTGTGATTAGGTGGGCCACATAGGAGTTTCTAACCACCCTGGCAATATGATTATCAAAGGAGGGATTACTATCTAAGGGGTCCCCAGATCCCTTATTACATTTTCTGTTTTTAGGGGACTACCACATATGTGGTAGTTCATGGGTACTTTGTTTTGTCCAAAGGGGATGACTATGCACTTTTTGGCATTTAGCTTGAGGCCATGATTTTGACACCAGGTATCCGTCTCAGTGAGACCCTTCTGGAGGATGTCTGTATCAGCCAGAGAGTCAATTATGGCCCCCAGTTTGCAGTAGTCTGCAAACTTGGTCAGCCAAAGTCCTCCTGTCCTTGCCTGTGCCTCTGAGAAGTATATACCAAACAGGAGGGGTCCCAGGACTGAGCCCTGGGGGATGCCATTTGTAACCGGTTTAGAGTTGGTCCTAGAGTCTGCAACTTTCACCGTGTGGGTTCTATCCATGAGCCAACTAGCAACCCATCTTCTGACATAGGGGTTTATGCTCAGGCTGATGAGCTTGTCTATAATACCAGAATGTGGAATGGTGTTGAAATCCCTTGCAAGGTCTAGGTAGGCTGTGTGGACCTCCTTTCCCTCATCTAAAGCCTTGGTAACTGTCTCAAAGAAGTCCACCAGGTTTAGGAGGCATGATCTGCCCCTTAACAAAGCCAAACTGGGTAGGATCCAATGTTTGGAGTTTCCCAATGTCTCTGTTAATGAGTTCCATGATGATGCGCTCCATAGCCTTGTAGACTAGGCTAGTCAGGCTTATAGGGTGATAGTTCCTGGAGTCCATTGTGGCTCCACCTTTGTGGAGTGGAATAACTGTTGCTGTGTGCCACTCTATGGGTATGTAGCCTGTAGAGAGGCTGAGTTTGAACAGTGTGCTTCAGTGAGGGGTTAATTCATTTTGGAGCTTGTGTAAGACATAGCCTGGGACACCATCTGGTCCCATTGAAGCTGTGTTTTCGGCTTTGGATAGGGCTATTTTAGCCTGTGTGTCAGTGATTGCTGGGGCTGTGCATTCTTCTGGTATGGTTATGGGCCCTTTAGGGGGTGAGAGGGGGGTGAAGTTTGCACTAAACCTGTCTGCCAGAATGTTGGCAATATCAGTCAGTTCAGTGTATTTTGTGCCATTCTGCACTAACTCACAGCAGATATGAGAGTTTCCACTTAGGTTCTTGACATAGCTGAAGAACGCTTTGTGGTTATCTTTGGAGTCTTTGGCAATTTTTCTTTCGAAGCTAGCCTTGAATGATTTTATGAGGGATCGTAGTTTCTTGCTGATACTGACCAGGGATGTCTTTCCTTCTTGGGATTTTACTCTTTTCTGTACTAGTTTCCTCCTTCTATTGTATAGCTTGTTTATGGCTGGGGTCCACCAGACTGGTTTCCTTTTCTTGGAGGAGTGAGTCTTGGTTTTGCTTGGGATAGCATGATCCATGCATTCTTACAGGTGCTCATAGAGTGCCTTTGTAAGGGATTCAGCAGCTTGGACAGCATTGTCCTTTGGCATGGGGGCTGTGAACCTTTCCACCTCGGTCTTAAGTAATGTGAAGTTTGCTTTTGAAAATTTTTTCATGGTGGTTTCCTTGATTGGGGGTGGAAGAGGAATGTGGATATCCAGAGTGATTAGTGTATGGTCTGATCTAACCAACGAGGGGTTGACCTCCGGTGTGGAACACCGGTTTCCCATGTTGGTGATGACCAGGTCCAATATGTTGTCACCTCTGGTGGGGGTGTTGATCAGTTGATCCAGGGTGTTCAAGTTTATAAATTCTAGGAAGCATTGGGCAAGGGAGTTAGTACTTGAGTAGTTCTCCCAGTTAATGTTTGGGTAATTGAAATCACCCAATATTAGGGTGTTTGGCAGAACTTTCATATTTTCCAGTGTCTCCAGAAATGTGGAATGGGGGTCTGGGTCATGGTGGGTGATCTGTAGCAAGCTACAATTTGAATTGCAGTTTTTCCCATTGTTAGTTGCACATGGATGATCTCTGAGACATCGTGCTGTGCCACTTACCTGGAGGTATGGGTATCCTTGATGAATATGGATACACCCCCGCCTTTTGTGTTTTGGTCCAGGTTCTGTGGCCAAAAAGTATGGTATGAGTTACAGCCTGGTAGTGCTGGGGTGCTCTCTGGAGCCTTAAACCAGGTTTCTGTTACTGCACAGATATCGATGTTCTCCATACTGAGGAGTGCCTCAAGTGCATGCATTTTGAGGTTTAGACTTCTGATGTTGAGTAGCATTACCCTCAGTTTTTGGTTACTTGTGCTATTTACAGTGGTGGGATTGTCTTTTGAGCCTTGCCTAAAAAAGGCACTATGGGGGGTGGCAAAAGCCTTGGCCAGTATTCAAAAGCCTAAGGGTGACAGGTGCAAGCCATTTCTTGTGAAGCAACATGGCTTGTCGAGCATGTCATCCCAGGCAGACAGATATTGGATACCCTTTGAATGACACCAGAAACTTAGCCAATTGTTGAAATTGATCATTTTTCTTTATACTGTGGCATAATTCTTGGTGAGGGCAGGATGCTACTCAGGGTCAGGGTCATACCAGCCTGGGCTATGTGATCAGAGGGCTCTTCCATGTCTCTTTTTATGTAGTCCTGGGTGGTACATCTCAGATCATTCACACCAATATGGATAATGACAGAGCCGTATTTGTACTTGTTCTGGAGCGACCTGAGTGCTTGTGTTATGTGGCAGATCCTGGCACCCGACAGGCAGCTAACTAACATTCTCCTTGTCCAGGCTAGTTAGTGGGACGGGACATCAGTGTGCCTGACTATAGAGTCACCTATTACTAGTGTGTTGGGTATGTTATTTTGCCTTAAGGGCTGTGATTGCGTGGTACACTGTTTATGTGAAGTATGTGTTTCATGGTTTGTGATGGGGTGCGGAGGTTACCTGGATGTCTGCTTTGGAGGTCTCTGTTGCTTTTGCAGATTTTTATTTAGAGCCTCCGAGTATGTTATGTATTTATGTGTGTTATTTGCTGGTGTTGGTTTAATAAATCTATGTGAAACTGGTGGTGTGTTGCAAGTATTTCCCTTCTCCTCTTGACTGTCAGTTCCAGTCTTGGGTTGAGAGAGCTTTGTGTCCAGTTTGTAATTCTTTATAAGTGTTACCATAAGTTGGCATATTGAGTACCCTAAGTCCATGAGGCATAATGCCCAACTTAATACATGCTTCCAAATGAAATCTCTGTAAACGTAGCCTAATGAGCTTACGGATGTCATTTTCTAGTTTATACATATCCCTTTGGAGAGTAACAGCATCATACTCAGTCAGTGTCTTGGTGAATGGGTGTAACCATAGGTGGAAGATTTAGTAATGGATTCTCTTTAGTTTCAATGACCGCCATCAAGCTTCTATGATTATTGTAGGTGCCATCATTCGTTTCAGGCCTGTAATCCAGTTTCAACATCACATTATTGCTCTCTGCCATGTGGTCTGGTACCTTCTTCTTCTTTTTTGGATATTGTTGACAGTTTGTGGAGAAGGACAGTTTAATTACACCACCTGCATTTTGTTTTTTTGCTTAGAAATATGACTTCTGTTTGTATATAAATGGAAATATAACTACTTATGTTTGACTGAAACTTAGTATAATGCAATGTAAGGAAATAGAGCTTTCCTCCCCGGGCCTATGCTGAAAATGGGTATTACCCCATCAAACTCCCCCAGTAAACAAAGAAATAAACAAATGTATGTATTGTTTATTTGTTTGTTTCAAATAGTGGACAGTAGAGGGGAGGTTGAAATAGGACTTAACTGGTAGGAACATGAACACTTACAAATCCATTTAAACACAGCAATTTGAAGAAACTCAGTGATGAACAATGGCTAGGTCTTCCACAGATCCAGGCAATTACACACCCATAAGTCTTACCAGCCTCATATATACAGCCATGGGAAGACTTATCATGGAATAAATCAGTCAGGACATAGGGAACCTACAAACACTAGGCCTGTCAAGGACAGGTCATGCTTACTCAAACTGGTAGATTTTTTTTTTTTTTAAAAAGCCACCAAAGCAATCGATAAAGCAAAATAGTACACATGGCATACCTTGGCCTGGCCAAAAATTTTGACAAATTCCACACTCAGGCATAGTAGAAAAGCTAAATAAAATCGGGATAAACCCCTGTGTCACCAGCTGGATTGCCATCTGGCTCACAGGTAGGATGCAGATGATTTCAATAGGGGAAACTAACCTGCACAAAGAGACCAATTACTAGTGGCATCCCCCAGGGTTCTGTGCTGTGATCTGTCATGTTTGGCATTTACTATTCTGAAGTAAAAGACAAATACCAAATGGCTCTGGCTGACTAAATTTGCAGATGACTGTAAGCTAGGAGCAGCTACTGAATCCCCATATGACTTTGCCATCCTGCAGGAAGGTTTGTCCGAAATACGTAACTGGTGCCAAAATTATGGACTGAAACTAAATGCCAAAAAGTACATTATTGTATCATTTTGGAGTCATCTACCCTGGTCATCTATCCCAAGGAACTACCATATTGGCAATACACCCCTAAGAGTTGATCCATTTGTTCAAGATTTGGGAAGTCATATAGACAGTGACCTAATTTTGACAACATACTTCCATTGTTGTAAGGATGCCCTATATCACACAACTTGTAAACAAAAGGATTGTGTGTAGATATAGGGATGTCATTTCCCCCCTTTTCTTAACCTTCATTATGCCAATAATGAATATAATGCACCCCTTTGGTTGGCATGTATCTGACCAGACACATGCAACAACTGGAACACCCACAAAGATACCATACTAAAAAGATACAAGAGCTAAACAACATGTCCTATATGGACTGGTTGGGAGGGTTGCCTAATTGTTAAGGTGTTTGCCTTACAAACACAAGGTGCAGGGTTTGAGTCTCACAAGGGATAATTGGCTAAGCTTAAAATGGCTCGCAAGGGCAGTTAGCTTAGTACTAACCTATGAACCTATGACTCAAAGCCATATCATTATACTCTGTAACCTGTGGACTACTAAGAGTGTCCTGTGTCTTGGACACAAGGCATCTTCTGACCCATTAGTGACGGATTTACTCCACATCAACAAGTCAAATGGCATCAGAAATGCTCTACCTAGGGATCTAAGCAACATCAACAGAATGGTTTGGAGGGGAAGGTATATCTTGCAGAGGATACTGCTGCAAAGGAACAGACTCCCCATCCGCATAAAACAAAGTTCATCCATATTCAAGTACAACTTAGGTCTATGGATGGGAAACACAAAATGTATCCCAGTACTGCCCCCATACTAATAATGGACAGAGACGTCTCCTAAATACTTTATTCCATACCTGAGTTCCCTCAAACTGTCTATGGTATTATCCCAGTTATTCTCAGGGTGTGAGACATATATGAATCAGAGAGGAAAGAATTTGGAGAAATTCATATGTTCAAAGACTATGACAGCAGCAAAGCTGACCATTGTTGTTAAATTGGAGGGCAGCAGATTCAGCAAAGGAAGGTTCTACGTCTGACAGGAAAAGAATGGAGAGGAAAAGATAAATATATAAACATACTTTGTGCTACCCTAATGCATATGAAGAACAAAGTTAGAAAAGAGGAACATTCAGGGATAGGAATATATGAGAGGATGAGATATAAGAAATGATAAGGTTCAGAAAGACTTTAGAAGTTAACCCAGTCATTTTTTCCTAAAGAAAGGAAGGTTAGTCAGTACATGTTCATTAAATCCATGAGATGATTCATTTCACCTTGGAACATCATAGAAAAACTTAGAAAATTCCTCCTTACCTGAGGGTATCTGTAGAGTCCCAGTACTGTAGCCATGATCAGAGAGGATGATGAGGGAGTATCACCTATTATACCTGGTAATAAGGAAACAGAGTCACAGCTGTAGTTTGGAACCAGGTCCTGTTTTCCTGTTAAATATGACAGGATACCCAGAAGTGCCCGTTCTTTAGAATAACATGAATCAAAAATGTGGAATCCCAAAGTGGTATTTGGTAATAATTTAAGGTCTCTATTTATTTCTTCAATTGCAAAAGTGAAGGACAGAGCAAAAAGGTAGTCAAAAACATGGAAACTGTTAAATTCAGTAAATAAAATATAAATTAGTACTTTTAGACAGAAGTCTAGCTGCAGTATAACTTACATGTTGTAAACATTTTTTCTAACAAACACAAAATTTAGAGATGAAAAGCAGTGGTATGCATCTAATGAATTGTTCACAGTTGTGCAAGGAGACTCTGCACCTTCAAGTAATGAATTAAAGGTCACAGACATACACACATGTGCATGTGTTTGTATATATACATACATACAAATATGGTTGCAGTCTGTAAAAGCAAACACTCATAGCAGCCAATGTTCCAGTCTTTTGACAAATCACTCAATGATTATACAATGATGTGTGCGTGTGTGCGTGCGTGTACATCATATATATATATATATATATATATATATATATATATATATATATATAATTTAGTTAGTCAGTTATTTATCTACATTTTGTTTTTTTGGAAAGTCTGTGAAATAAACCCTTTTCAGCAGAGACCTGGGGAGAAAAGCTCCATCAGAGAAAAATAGTAAAACAGTAAATTAGTAAATAATCATTATTTATACGTAGGTTAATAAACATTTTGGCATACATTAATACAGTGGTATGAAATAGAAATCTTGATTCCATATTATTTTTTTTCTTCTTTTCAAACATGTCCTATCATACTATGCCGCCATTATTCAGCATAATATACATTGAAATCTGTTGAAATGGTCATTTTTTGCCTTTTACATTTCTATTGCGGACAAAACTAATCGAAGGCATACACCATTTGAGTGAAATCATAAGCAGGTGGCTGGATAATAAATTCCTCTTTTTTTGTTAATTAATTGATATCTTTTTGATAGTAAGATGTCAAGAATTTGAGTATACGAATACGTGAGTAAGCAGAACGTACAGACATCAATGGTCGGACAGAAGGTAGAAGTACAATGGGGGGGCTGGTGATCACATGATACAGTTTTAGTAATTTTGTGTGGGGGTAGGGAGCAGGGGAAGATGGTAGCTCGCAATAGTAGGAGGGATGTATTGGGAGAGGGAGGGAGGGATAAAAAAGGGTTGGAGGTAGGATGGGAGAGATAAAGGCAGCTGAGCAAGAGAGGACAGGTGGAAGAAAAGGTGGTAAGGTATGCATCTGTGTGTGTGTGTGTGTGTGTGTGTGTGTGTGTGTGTGTATCGATAATGTATGTATGTGTGTGTATGGATATATATATATATATATATATATATATATATATATATATATATATATATATATATATAAAATAGCATGCAACAACAGGACAAACTTGTGAAACATTATACAATTTGTGATTTTCATAAGAAAGACAGTACAGTCATGTTAGTAATGTTCTTAGCTTTTGTGGACTAAAGGACATTACAAAATATTATGAAAAGCATGCTTTAAAGTGTATTTGGAATGTGTGCAAGGTTGCATTCTGCCTGTAAAAAGGGTTTGAATGCCAAATGTGCAATGCATCTTGTAATGAGGGCAGTGGAAAGGTGCAGTGTAATGAGCTGTTTTTATTTAAAGTACCACATAAAATAGTTAGACTGCCCTGCGGGCCATTACATACATAAAATGCATCCTCTTTTGTCACCAGGGAAGGGAAGATCCTTGCATAATAGGAACACGTAATATGAAACAAACACTTAAATGTAGTTATACTGATCTATAACAGAGTTCACCATGTTCTATAAAGTTAGCAAAATTAGTATATAGCTCTGTACTGGTATGCTCAAAGAAATGAGGAAGGTTATCAGGCAGTACACATTACACATTCGTTGGAAAACACCTGCTCAATACAATGATCCACAAGTACATGTCATATACCTGAGCATGTGTTTCAACATGTTTGATTTGGGCACAGAATTCAACAATAGTGTCACCACTGAATTCCTGAAGAGGAAGCTCCAAATAATGTCATAGAAACCTTCCTGTGCCTCCAAATAATGTCATAGAAACCTTCCTGTGCCCACATTCCTTGAGTTAGTCCCATCTATTCCCCAGAGACTGACTTAGTGAAGGACACTGGTGACTGCACAGTGATCCAGTCCCTGTTTCTCATTATGAACACAGGCGAGTGCCCTGTCCACCAGACACCTTTTCCTGAAATAAAGAAAGAAATGTCCTTCTACAGCAACCATCACTATAATTTGAATGTGTTATACAAATAAACATTCGTTCCTTCTTAAAAGAATGTATTCTACCCTACTGGCTTTATTACACAGGGGTGCTCTGTGATGTTCTTCATATTGATCACTGCTGCAGTAGCCTTACCTGTATGGGTTATATCATGTCAAGGATATAACAGCCAGGCAGCCTGCCAGCCTACAAAGCTTTCAGAGCACCTTGCATGTACCCAAACTCTCACACAACTTGAGCCGAGCTGACTAATAGACACGTTTGGACACCAAGCCTTTCATAGTTTTACTGACGCTTTACTGACTGTTGCTAGAATGACCCAGTGTTTTCAGTGGGAGAACACTGAGGTTTTTCAGTCCCTCAGAAAATACTATGATGTGTTACAAAAGGATTTTCCAGAACCTACCCATTCCTCCTGTCTGTTTTTGAGGATAGGTGTCTTCTACCTGCAATTTTCCTGAAAATCATCCAGCTGTCCCTAAAAGGCAGCCAGGATGTATACAGTTTCTCAGTCTTTTAAATTTTATATGCTATTCCCGAAGCTGACCCAGCATCTATAGCCTTAATTGATTCCTCTGCCACTGGCCACTTAGTTAATTCCAATCCTACTCTTTCTAATAAGAATGCAAAACATACCTCTCAACCTTTTAGAGCAAGAAATCTGGACAAAGCCATAAATAATGGGGGGGGGGGGGCAAAGGCACAAAAAGCAACAATTTTTAAATACTGCTCTAGAAAGTAGATAGAACAGCAGGTTTTGGATTAGCTTGAATTTTCTAAAGGCTATGAAGTCTGAAACTCAAATGTCTGTCATTATTTTCTTACTTCAATCTTAAATGATTTGCCAATGATTTGCTGGAAGACCAGAATTTTATGAAAAATGGACCAAAAATATGAGGCAAAAATCTGGACATTCTGTGAACATCTGTACAGTTGACAAGTATTGATAGGTATGGGGATATGTACATTACTGCAACTTTGATTTTCATAATTTTTAATTGTCTGACACGTTAGTTTGTTCTGACATATTGTGAAAGTATGAGGAATATTTTGTGTATAGTTTCTACTTGTGAAGAAAAATCAGCATGAAATGACTTAGTTTCTTCTGCTGCACAGGCTGCTACTCATTGTTTGTAGTGTGTGTATGATTCTGTTGATAATTCTTCCAAGACTATGGGCACTGGCACTGTTTTAATGAAAATTGCTTTGCTGCATTCTCAGAGCTTCTTTCTTTTATGCCTAAAGTTTACATTAAGCTAGACTATCTATTTCCCTGTTTTCTTTCCTGAGCCTAAAAATGAGGGAGAATGAATACTCCATACCTTGTATATGCACAGGCATACTCAGGTGCTACCTCAACAGAGCAAAATCTTTCAGATCTTCAGATGAATTGTTCATTTGTTGTGAAGGTAAGAAGGCACAACCTCTGTCAAAATAGGCTATTTCCAAATGGTTGTCTAAGGCTTTTACTTTTTGTTAGGCTTGCCTTGACAAATCTATTAAAGGCAGGATGAAGGCCCAATCTACCCAGGCCTTGACTTCATGTATGGAATTTTGGAAGCTGGACAACTGATATACTTTGCAGGATATAAACCATATAGCTAGGACTACTGCAGCAGTGCTCATTTGAACATCTACTGTTGTGGTAAGTTCAACTTACACAACTGTTCTTTCCCTTCCGAACAGGATGCTAGGAGGTATACAACCCACTATAATTGTGAGCAAGAAATGAGGAAAACTGTCCTCATTAATAAGCCATTTACATAATTAGAGTAATTAATCAAAGTGATGTGCCTTCCTTTCTGTATATAATTGCACTGATATATCCATGTTTATTATCAGCTCAGGATGCTATTAGGATTGCAATCTAGAAGTATCCTTTCCCTTAAAAAAAGATAACTGTCCTTGAAAGCAAAGTGGAAGCATAGCTTTAGTACAGAGTTTTCATAGCGCAGAATTAAAGATTCTGAAATTATGACTGAAAATCATAATTCCCTTGCACCTCTCTGTCAAAACCAAAATGCAGTTTCTCTCTTCTTCATTTCATTGCCAAGTTTAATTTCATAATTGTCTACCCTTTCTAACCATACCTTGTATAATAAGTTTATTCATTTACTTGCATTCCAGATATAGCATATTGCTAAAATATTGTTGACTTTTCTTTACTTGTGCCAAGCCAACTCAGTTTGAGTAAATTAAAAAATATATAAATATATATAGATATATAATATATATAATGTGTGTGTAAATCAAAAAGTAGAATACACAAGGTAGAAAAGTTTTTGTGGGTGTTAAAATGAAGAGAATGCACGAGTGAATAACGTTTGAGTGAATCACATATGTTTAAATATAGTTTAATGTAATGTAGATAAGTAGGAGTGTGCAGGAAAACTAATATTTGAATGAAAAAGTGGTGATTAGGAAGATATGCTGACTGCGTTATGGCAACTGTTATAAATATGCATGTGTCTGCAGGTTAGGATTACAGCGTTAAGTAAGGGGACAAAAGTCAGTGTTATGCAGGTTTTATGTTCGTGCTGTGTCTCTTTGTGTTGTCTAGTGGTACTCTTAGGGAAAGGGGTTTTAATAATGTAATGCGCTGTGTTATGGTGGTTATGATTAGGGTTAGCACACTTGAGTAAGATGGTGCACAGTGCACCTACAGTTTACATTACTAGCAGTATCACTGCCAAGGCAACAGTTGGTCTTGATTTTGTGGCTGGAGTTTACTGATACTGGTGTTTTATTATATATTTTTTTATTTATTACTATTTTTTTGTTGTTGTTAGTGGGGCAGAAATATTCAATATTTTGTGATTCACACTGTTCTACCATTTGTGATTCTCTGTTTTGAGTTTTCTACCTTTAAAGATATAATCTCACACACACACACACACACACACACACACACACACACACACACACACACACACACACACACACACACATCTTGATATATCTATATTCATATGATCGAACTTCTAAAAGTTCGAATGGACTGAATGGAGATCCCTGTACAGTGCGGAATGGGAAGATTTCCCTTTTCTGCAATGTAGTGTAATCTTGGAGTTGGTATATTTAAGTAGCAGGAGTTATGTGGGGATGCAGGGGGGCTTGCCCACTGCTACAAATGTTTATTTTTATTTATTTATTTATTTTTGCTTTATTTCAGTGTTCAAACTGTTAAATGTTTGATGTTATGGTCTCAGCCATATGAGCTTCAAACATTTTAAAGTTTGATCTACTGAAGTAGATCCATATTTATACATATCTATATGTGTGTGTATATGCATATATTTCTATATATGTGTGTATATATATATATATATATATATATATATATATATATATATATCTGTAAATATATAATATATAGATATATAGATATAGACATAGACAGACAGATATAGACAGACATAGATATAAATAGACATATATATATATATATATATATATATATATATATATATATATATATATATATGAGATAGAGAAAGTTACCTTGTGTTTTGTCATGGTATGCACTTATGTGCTATGATTTTTGTTAAATTTCATTTGTGCTTACAGTAGTTAGGTTATATTATAGTCAAAAAGCAACAGATTCCCTGGACTACAATTTTAGGAGTTATTCTTTTTCTCCAGGTCTGTGCAACTGTGGAGTTAGTATATTTTTAATTTCCAGGAATGTAGAGACAGAGCATCATGTCAGGGCTTTGATGGGTTTGGGGGGATAAAGACCTCCCCCCATGTAAAAGCAACTTTTTTTTTTTTTTTAGTGATCACAAATTTAAGACATTGTTTACATTTGCAATCATTTCTGTTTGGTGTTTTTATGTTAGATACTGCTCATTGCTGAAAAACTTTTTAGATCTATTTTCTGTTGATGAAACTTCATCTGTGGTACAAAGTACAAAGAAATACCATGCATTCATAGATTTAAATGTTAATGGTGACAATATAGAAAATCTGCTGGACAGTAAAGAATACATATGTAAAGTAAGGTTAAATTGCAGCATCGGTCTAGCGATGAAGAAATGATCAACTTTACTGCATATTGAAACAAATAATTTTAAAATGTTAAAATGATCTGGCACAATGTGACATAATGAAGTAATGGCAGTTTTATTATTTAACCATGTAATTTTTGAAATTCTCACATACTTAGGAAGTCTTCCAAAAAGCAAAAACAGCATAACTGTGAAATGCTAACAGTTATTTATCTGTGAAAACACAGTTCTTTTTTTTTTGCAGTTTATATCGTTCCATTAACATATTTAATATCTTTCGTCATATTGTTCCTTTAATCACTTAAAGGCATCAGTTCATGTTGCATCCTTTAGATGGCATATCTTAAATTCTTAGTAGTGTCTTCATAGTCTTTTCTTATCCTGTATTGTATCCTGAGGTGCTATGTTGTAATCAGTTTTACAGGATAAAGCACTAGGATGCTCTACCTGCCTTTAACTTTATCTAATATGTACACAGAAAATCATTCTACTTTAGCCCTAATCTTGAAAAAAGATACAGTTCCAGCTCTCTGACACTCTGGCTACCTAATAGTTATATTTACTATATTGCATCAAAATGCATGAGCTTTATACACAAATAAAATCAACATTTCAATATTTAAAATAAGTATTTTTGAAAGGGGTGAGTCCCCCATGCCTCCTTTTGTGTGAAATTTGCCCCGTACTTCCTTGCTTATAAAGGATTCTTTAAGGTAACATAAACCTGAAGAAAAGAGGCATCATTAATTGAATATGAAAACAATCATGCTTTCTTTTATTCATCATTCAGATGATACTTTAAAACAATATTTCATGTCAGAACTCATTTCTGTAATTAGTAGTAAGTAATCATGAAATCAAACTTCCAGCCATGGAGTACCCAATAAGTGCTCGTTCACCTCCAAAACCAGAATGTAATATAACGGAAGCAACAATAACCAGCCACTTTGCAGTTAAAACATTTATTCACAAGGAGATACAAACAAAAATCTGATAAAATCTGATAAAATACGGAACTGTAGACTATGATACTGAACTTTAAGTTGAGCGCTTTCACCCATTGAGATGGGCTTCTTCAGAACACTCATTAGATTGCTAAGACGCCTTAAATAACTTTGTTGACGCCAAAATGTATTCAAATATTTAAAGGCATAATGTCCTTAATTCTTTCTGGTAACCTGTATATAAACATTCCTAGGATACCAAAAATGTTCTAATATAAGTTATTACAGACTGAAAAATAAGTATCTTGAAAAACCACCTGTTCAATGAAATTATAAAGATATATTGATCATCCCTTAGCTGTCACACTAGCTGTCACACTACTACAATTGCGGAACAAATGCAATGGAAAATAACATTCAGTTAACAGCATATTGCACCTTCATGATCTTAAAAATAGTGTGTACAGTATATTTTGACATATTATATCAAAGCTCATCTAAACTGACATTTTAAAAAGATTTGTTAAAAACTAAATCATCACTACCAATTATCTCTGATAACATTAAAACTTGCTACTAATGCGCTGATGTTCACATATACTCAGCCTTCTGAATACGTAAACAAATATTAACTGGGTGCGCATTTAGTTGCTACACTTACCATACCTAAAAAATCTTTTAAAATGCTCATACAATTTAATAATTAGTAAAATGATGTACTTCTTAAAATAATAACCAGACGTATAGTTTTGCACTTTATCCACTTGATTATAAGGCAGATTGTCATTCTAGCCCCTTATTGGACGTCTAACTCTGACCACCGATCAGTCAGATAAATCAAAAGTACTACAGGTGGTTTTTCAAGATACTTATTTTTCACTCTGTAATAACTTATATCAGAACATTTTTGGTATTGTAGGAATGTTTATATACAGGTTACCAGAAAGAATTAAGGACATTATGCCTTTAAATATTTGAATACATTTTGGCGCCAACGAAGTTATTTAAGGCGTCTTAGCAATCTAATGAGTGTTCTGAAGAAGCCCATATCCATGGGTGAAAGCGCTTAACTTAAAGTTCAGTATCATAGCCTACAGTTCCGTATTTTATCAGATTTTTGTTTGTATCGCCTTGTGAATAAATGTTTTAAATGCGAAGTGGCTGGTGATTGTTGCATCCGTTATATTACATTCTGGTTGTGGAGGTGAATGAGTACTTATTGGGTACTCCGTGGCTGGAAGTTTCTTTTGTGATATTGTTTGAAGTATTCAGTAATCATGAAATCAGCAAGCAATGCCCTGAGTGAGCACACTCAAACAAATTCCAAAATAAAGAAGTATAGCTTAAGTAAGTCCAAGTAAACTATTAAAATGAAGACATCAAGCTACACGTTGTTATTTATTTTTGTGCCATAGAGAGATGTGGCCCTGAATTTTACCCAAACAACGTTGGTTTGCTTAGCATCCTGGATGTTGAAACAGTTAGGCAGAAAGGCATATGAATGATGAATCTTTGCCACCTTGCTTCTTCATGATAAATAGGATAATATTTGTGTAACTTACAGAGTTTGGTGCTCTTTGTGTTGTCAGTGAAGACTGAGGCACATTGGAGTGATGTTGACTTGTGTACTAGGCACTCCAGGATTTGGGAAGGGGGTAGTACTGTGCAGCATGACAGCACTACAAATGCAAAAGTCTGCTATTGCTGTGTTGTGCTCCATCTTCATAATTAAGCAATTGATCAAAAAGTTTCACTCCACAGACATGACAGTAAGCATGGAATGTATTCTAACCATAACATGATAAATGAAGGGGATCTGGTATTGCACAAGCCTGTATTGGTGGAAGCTCACCAACATCCATTTCTGGGGGTACAGTTTGAATGTACTCACAGGTTTGCCTGCACCAAAGAGAACTGTTTTGCCAGTAGTTTTTTTCCCGCTATGCTGTGGAGTGGTGGGTTCTTGTACCAGTGATACTGCACTTTTAGCACAACACAGGAGGATTATTGCTGTGGTCAGAACCACACCACCATCTGCAATTGTGTGATTGTTGCCCCATAGGTGTTCCCTTTGGGATTAGCTCATAAATAGAAGCTGTTCTTTTTGAGACACTAATGATGGAGGATTCATTTGGATTTGCACTATGTCCTGTTGTTGAAAGCATACACAATGGGAGTAAAGCTGTGTAAATTGTTTTAACCCATTGTGTAAGAACTTTTTTGAATAATGCATGGTTACTGCATGCCATTCTTTGGTGTACAGGCCCTGCTCCATTGTGTATAATGTCTATAAACAGTAAACAAAGAATATTAAATTCAAAGCTAGTTGGGACCTACAGCTTACTTTAAAGCAAAAATGTAAAAATAAATATCTTTATTTTTATTACTTTTAAATTTATTTTATAAACTTAAAACATCTAAGCAGGATAGTTTATGATAATTTTTGTTGGTATATTAATTTATTTTTGTCTTACTTTGTATTTCGTAAATATGCCTAAAAGTTTTTTAGAAAAATGGGTATGCAAACTTCTGTCTTAGGAACTGACAATATTCCTGATTTTAAACATGCATGTTCAAATTTCATATTCTATAAAGAGGAATCCTTTCAGAAAAAATATAAAAGACATTCAACGAGATCATGGCTAACCAAATTATGAGATTTATAAACATATATTATTTTATTGGTGTATGTATAGTATGAGTATACTTAGACACCATATTTAAAAGCTCTAACCAATTTTGAGTCAAAAGATTCAGGCAATTTTAGTAATATATAGTTTAAGAAGCATAAATGTTATAGTCAAGTTTCTTATTTCCTATAGTTTTAGCATTTGTTGGGATATGCAGAATTGCAAACTCCATCAGATATTTTTTAGGTTAGTTAAATGTTACAAAACTCTTGTTAACAGTCTCTGCCAAAGTAGCTTTGCATATTTGTATTCCTAGAATATGTGTAAAATGACCTGAAATGACCTTAAATGACCTTAGCGATTGGCAGAAAAGATGGAGGAAAGATACTTGCATAGTTGAAGTAGGAAAGGCACTGTTCAGGATCACGAATGTCATATAGTATAAACTTTTTAAAAGAATTATATATAGTGCTTAACTTCAAAGAGAAGGTTTTATTTTCATTAGGCAACAGGTTTTGATCATACTTGGACCACAGAGATACATAATGGAATATATTATTAAATCTAACTGTTGTGATTATTTTATAGTATGATGAATTATATTCTTTGGATAGGAGTCATACTGAAATTCTGAAAAAAAAAGTTATTGTATGTTTATATTGCCTATTAAAGCTAAATTTAGTTAATATGAATTTGTAAATCTACACTATACAATCAAATACAATCTTATTTTTAAGTAGGGGAAACACACATAAATCAACCATGTTATTATTAATATGTTTGGATTTTTGTGAATAGGTTGAACTACAATGTAAGTTTCTTCAATGTTCCAAAGGTTTATACGATTATGAAACAATCATATAACATATGTAATCAAGTATGAATTTTAGTAAGTTGAATGCATTGTTGATTGGGAAATGGAATGGCCACTGAGTTAAACTTATATCTGCTAATACGTTTAGACCATATACAAATCCATGCATGACACAAATAATTATTATTCATATCCAAGCATATAACGTTCATCAATCTAGCAGAATTACAATTAAATAGAAAAGATATAAATCAGATAGGTTCATATCCCAGAAGCTTTGATAATATACATTTTTGGTAAGAGATCCTGAATAATTTAAGAGAGCAAATAATTTCATCAGTGTAAATTTTATATCCTTAAATAATTTCCTTGGTTTAAAGTAGACTTATAGCAAAATAACTTATGTCAAATGTTCATTTTAACTAATACACCCTGGATAAGAATGGAAAGTATATCTAACTCCATAGTTTCTATCATGTAGGACATTTTATCAGCATGCAAGGATGCTGTGTTGATCATTAAAATTATAATTTTGCAAGAAAGTTATGTCTAGTTATTTGAGTAAGCAATATTTAATCTAGTGATCTTAATCATATTGGTAATATAATTTTTCTGATAGATGCAAAAGAAAATGGATGTATGCATGTTTAATTTATAATTAGTACCTTTAGAAAATATTTTAATAGAGTGGAGAACCTTAGTGATATCTAAGTTTACTTGTGGTAAATAATTATTTGCATCATTAGAAAAATTTTAAAGAGGATATTGAACTTGAAAAAAATAGGTGGTCTGTAATGCGCATTTTGAATTGAAAAAAAGAAATAGTGATTGAGTTGTAAATTAAATAACGGAACACTGGGCATCTCCTTCTTACTCACTGTTTTAATCATTAAGGTGTCTGACAACAATTTAAGTTGATGGATTTGAATAAAGAACTTTGACATATTTTAGAAAACCTCTGGTAAACACCATTTGGTCAGTGGAATTCAAATGTTATCCTTTTGAATGCTTTTGAAGCATCTAAAGCTAATACAAATTTACTGTTTATAAACAAATTACCTAATTATAGGGTTTCATAGGTTAATGCCAGTTCAAGGCAATATTTCAATAGCTCACAGTATCAGTTAATCCCAGTTGCTTTTAGAAATTAATATTGCTTTAGATCTATTTAGATATCAATTGGGATACACATTATTCGTAATGTCATTCAAAATACTTTAAAAACTTTCTCTTGTCATGTCTAATATATATATATATATATATATATATATATATATATATATATATATATATATATATATATAAAAGTCAAATATAAACTTGTCTAACCCTTGCAGTTTTGGTATGTTTAAGCTGTTGTATTAATTTTTGCTAGTTTTACCTTTTGCTTTTCTGACTGCATTTTCACTGCAATCGTGGATTTTTTTTTGTCATGTTGTGTAATACAATCAATCTTCAGTCTTCTTCTTCTGACTTTTCCCAGTTAGGGGTTGCCACAGCAGATCACCTGTTCGCTCATGATTAGCAGTGGAGTTTTATGGTGTTGAGTGGCCAGTCCGGCGCCCAACTTTCCACAGAAAGCACACATATGCATGTACTCACGCCTAGGGCCAATTTAGAGTGTCCAATCCACCTACAGCATGTCTTTGGGATGCGAGAGGAAACCAGAGCACCTGGAGGAAACCCACATGACCATAGGGTGGACATGCAGACTCCACACAGAAGGCATTCCAGCCGAGGATCGAACCAGAAACCCTCTTGCAGTGAGGTGGCAAAGCTAACCGCTGCACCACCTTGGTCACCCACTATCTTTCTTCAATAGTATTACATAAATGTAAATGCATTGTCTTCATATTATATTGTTAATGGAGCTTTTCTTCCTGGGACACCATTGAAAATGGGCTCTTCTTGACCCAGTGGACTATCCCAGTAAACAAACTGTAACATAAAAATAAAATAATATGAGCAATTTATTGTTCTTGACATGATTCCAGAAAACTGACCTGATGCAAGTAACTATTTGTCTCCTCCTATGAAATAACTGATGAATTGATGTCTGAAAAAAATGTTTATAAATATTAGATAAACTGATAAAATGTCTCATACTGAGGTATATGTCTTACTTTTTGATTTTATTTCTGAGAAATCTATAGCTGGATTCTAAGGAAGTATCAGTTTAGTTAAAAGTTTAGAGGATACTTATGTCCATTCAGCACATTGAGCCAAACCTGGACTTTCATAAAAGGAAAGTTGTTATAAAATGAATAAGCTCATTTTGCAGCTTTTGAATTTGGTTAAAACGTTGTGATTGCAAAGCTTCCAGATCCCAAGGTTTCTCTTTAATATCTTTTACTTTTTTAATTTTGCATGTTGAGATTTTTATAATTATCACATTAATATCTCTCTTAGCTCTACATTGGATATTCAGTGTAATTTCATATTGAACTTTTTTCATAGAATTTTTTGAGAATATTTATTTCATTATTTTCATCTTCTACTTCTACTTCTAAGAGCTTAGGATTGAGAAACCAGTTGTTTTAGGTGTGTGCAGTTATAGACCTATAACACCTGTCCTAGAGGAGTTATATCTTAGGGTGATCTGACAAGAAATCTAGATTTTCTAATCAAATCCTGAACAAAGTATAAAAGTTTGTTCAAAATAAGAAAAAAATCAATTTCTAACCAGGCCTTGTGACAGTTTGAGTTAGTAGATATACTGAGATCTCTTCAATATACAAACTCTAGTAGGATTAAAATGTTTGTATTCCGCTATTAAATCTAGGATAGCCTGCGAAAGTTTCATATTATAAGCTTTAGTAGTGTTAGACCTTTCCTTTTTAATGTCTAGTAGTGAATTCCAGTTCCCTAAAATGCTAAGATAACAGTCCTTAAACTTGGATATTAAGTTAAATGTTTGAAAAAGGATATCTACATGATGCAGGTAGAACAAGCAAATATGCAATAAAAGAATAAGTTTATCCAGAATAATAATTTTGCATATGATATAACATCATCCTCCATGAGCATCAGAATCTGACTGTACAATATCAGATTTAAAATAATTTTAAATTATAATGGTGATCCCAACATTTTTCATGCTAATTCACATTTTCTCTTCATTAGCTCTTATAGGTCACTTGTTGCCCCTTGAATTAATGAAGCTAACATAACTCTAAGTATTAACTGCAAAAAATATAAAAAGTATAGTTAAGCTGGAGAAGCATAACTATATATCTATTTTTAACATTACTGATAACAACATTAAAAGATATAAAGTTATTTAAACTGGATCATAAGCAGCTGTTTTCTAAGACTATAAATGTGGCATCTATATCACATTGTTGAATTGAAAAAATAGCGAACAGTTACAATATCAAAAACGCCGTTCATCGAAGTCGTTGACCACACCCCTCCGCTAATTATATATACCAACTCCGAGATTTCACTACACTGAGGAAAGGGCAATTATACAATGTCTCCCTATTAATATTGGAAAATGTGCATGCTGATTGGCCATCCCAACCAGCGTGCCTGTTGTAAATCCTACAATATACCAATGGAAAAAGGTCTGGTCACTCAGACTTTTTCTGTTGGTATATACTGCCCCAAAACCTTTTTTTTGAACAATAAAAAAGAGAGAAAACGGAGCAATGGAGACTTTCTTTTCTCCATTGCTTTTGTTTCAAAGCATTGATGTACTGGGTATGCATGGGAATGCAAGTCCCATACGCATGCGCATTACATCAAAACACAGAAGTGGTATACCTCAACCAGCTGAAGAACAGCAATCCACCATTGTACAAAGACATTATTTAAGAAAAGTAAGTATTTTTTTCTTAAATAATGTCATTGTATAATAGCAATAAAAGACTCCGTGGTTGTGGTATATTGAAGATTTACCCACAGTTGCCTTGGTTTAATCACTCGGGCTTCACCCTCATGATTAAACCACACCAACCATGGGTAAATCTTCACTATATCACACCACATCTTCTGTTATTGCTTAAATATTCCAAGCCCCACTGTACTGCAACCCCACAAAACACATTTCGATGAACGTCATTTTAGATATTGTAGCCATTCGCTATTTTCCCGATTCAACAATGTGATATAGACCCACAAATGTGTATATAATAAATGCCATTCTTTTAAGTGTCCAGATGATACTTTGCCAAAAGATGGTGATGCCACAGAAAACAAAAAGGAACCAAAACAAACCACAACCTGCAAACTGCGTTGCCTTTCCATTTAGAATATTTAGCAAGCCACATGGAGATCTATAACCTCTAAAGCCCTTGAAAATCCCTTCTAGTTTAGGCTTCAACAGTAAACTAGTATGTAAAATGTACATTTATTACTAAAAGATGTTAAATGTAACTAAAGACAGCAAAATTGCTACTTTAGCAAACTGAGAAGAAAAACAAAAGCTACATTACAATTCTAAGCTTTAAAAGTGGAAAATTCCTTGCGTACATAATATTATAGAGCTATGTTCAGTATTTAAAACAGGCTTATATTTAAATACTGAGGGGAGGAAAGTGGTTTGTCTTCTAAGGTGGTTTCTTGATGTTTAATGCCACTAAATGTAAACTTGAGCTTTACTGGAAATTGCATCTCAAATTCAATATTTTGAATTTAATATGCACAGAATGGATCTAGTTGCTGCCAATTGTGTCTGTACGGATGAGCTAAATCTTGTGAAATTATAATTTTGTAGCAATTCCATTGAAAGTTTATCTTGGCTTTTGCCACTTCCACTATTGCCAAGACATCCTGAAAGTTAAGTAACTTTGCATGTACTTTTATGGGAGCTTTTCTGATTGCTTGATGAGTTTTGTCAATTATTACCTTTATAATCAACTGCTGCTCACCAAAAAATACTGAATAAGTCTTGTATGGTATTAATAAGGTTGCTGTGTTCAATAATTTACTGCCAAGCCTCTGTTTATAAGGCTGGTTTATCTACTGCAAGCTTCTAAGTCCAAACATTTATAATTTTATAGTGTTAAGTCCTTAGATTGTTTCTGACTATTCCCAATTAAGGACATTATAGTCACAGTCTGTTTCTCAGATGCATCCAGTCTTCTAGATATATCAGTTAATGTTAAGTCCATGTTGTTTAATTGGATAGATATATTTTCAAGTGCATGTTACATTAATTGGAAAGCGATTTGTAAATCATCCAGTGGAAAGTTTTGTTCAAGTCTGTTTTTGAAATTGACATAATACATCTTTGCTACATGTTCTGTGCCTCTTATTAGAACAGTCATTTTCCTGGGGTCTATATTATCTGAACAAAAACCCGACTGAGCAAATCTCAGTTGAGCGACACATAAAGAGCGAAAACCGCTAATATCACAAGAATGAACGGAGATCACCGTAAGGAATTCGTCCCTTTACTTCAATGTAGTGCGATCTCGGAGTTGTTATATTTAAGTAGGGGGGCTGTGGGGGATGCAGGAGGGCTTGCCCCCCTGCATAAAATAGTTAGTGAGAGTTTACCTGTTTTACTTAAGTTTCATGGGTTCAAAATTAACGGTTTTCACTCTTTATGTGCCGCTCAACTGAGATTCGCTCAGTCGGTTTTTCATTCAGATAATATAGACCCATTTTCCTGTATAACAGTCACCAAAAAATTGTTATGCTTGTTTATGGCTCCATTCTTGCAAATTTCTGAGACAGTTTGTGTATTGTGATGTAAAAGATTTTGTCCTCACAATTTAGACTAGCTGTTTATATCCTGCTTTAGACTCTCATAAGTATCTGTACAAGGATACAGGCCACAACAATCTTGTTTGGAATAAAACAGCAGATGAAAACAGCTAGTCATGTTCATCCAACAACAGGGAAGATAAATTTAACTATTAACAGATATGTATAATTTAAATTTTATAGTTAAATTCTGAATTTTAACTAAATATTAAGGATGTCTATGACTTTATTAAGGTTGTATAATAAGCAACACTAAGGGTACTGCTTACTGTTTGGCAGCCATCTCGATCTCCATGCAGAGTATTAACACTCTGTTTTTTTTTATCTCTCTTCCCAAGTTGGTCTCTACTCCTACCAGGAAATTATTATTTGGTGAGATCCTACTCTTAATCTGTGTATCATCATTTCTGCTCTGTTAAAAGCTTATCTCCTTTGTAATAGTCTGAACAGCATCCCAGTGCATTGCATTCAAGAATAATGTTCACATTGTTCACCTAAAATTCACGATAGGCATTAATTAGTGTGGTCCTTCTGATCCAATATATGTTCTGTTTCTTGAATAATAAAGAATGGCTTCTTGTACCACCTCTTTGACTTCCATTCACACTGTCCATTTAAAACTTTTGGAGAGGATTTTGTACTTAATTTATGACACAATCACAGCCTTGAACAGTAAACTTTGATATAATTATAAACAGTAGCAGAAGTGCTCAGTATATAATAAGAACAGCTATTTATCAAAGATGTTTCTTTTTTAACTCTAAGGTAACTTTCACTCTTGCCAGGTATTTCTATAAAAATGGATGATGTAGACTTCATCGGCAATGAGGGTATGTTATCCATTTGCTGATAAAAATTAAAATATCTTACAAACATTTCAGTGAAGACGTGTAATCTGTACATTGGTTCTGTGAATTTTTTTTTTTTTCTGATTTTACATATTCAATGAACCATTATAGTGAATATTAGATACTTAGTAATATATATCCAGGGCTGGTGTTAGCATTTTGGGGGCCCCCAGCAGATGTCAAGCCGGAGGCCCCCTAGTCACTTCCAGTCTGTGTATCACCCTGTCACTGCCATCCTTCCTAAGTAAGCTTTTAGTTCATGCTGCAAACTTTTAGGAATAGTATGCACTGACTGACGGCTACAATATTCTTACATTACATGACTTGTGTACTACACTGTGTTGGCCCAACTCACCAAAAGGGACATTTACAGTTACTAGCATTTAGTTGCAGCAATGATATATTGAAGCAACTCTATGTACAGGTCTGGACTTGGGTGAAATGGTGCACTAGGCCTACTGTTTCAGACCTCCCCCATACTCACAATAGCCTCCAGTCTTCCCCATCCCCCTCCCCTTCTTGGGCTTCCCATACCATCCACATTACTTTTTTTCTTCTTTTTCTCACATTTTGCATTACTTTTCAGCATTTTCAAAAAGCTATAACTTTCTACATGCTCTGAAGTGCATTTTAAAGTTTTTTTTTCTTTTTACACACCTTTTCATCCAGTAATGGGTTGAACAGAAATTGTGTTGCTGTTCAGCTTTAGTTTCCATTGTATCCTTTCAACATACATTTCCTGAGCAAAGACAGTACCATAATAGCCATTTAGGAAATAAGAAAAGAATTTCAGTTTTATAGTTTTTTTTTTCTTTCAAGGAAGACATAAGTTGTACCCAAGGCTTAATGTTCAAAGATGACAAAACAGTAGCTCACAATAAACTAACAACCCTTTGTTGTCTGGATACACAGGTCCTATCTGGGAATTACCTGCCTTCCAGTCCCCCCCCCAAAAAAAAAGACTGCTTATGCATTCCTCTGGTGTTAGAATGGGATGAAGGCAGAGGTTCAAATTGCCACAGTCGTGTATTTCAAGGGATTGCTGATATACATATGCATAGTAGGTCTCCTCACTCCTCAACCCAAACTGTCAAAGGCAGCCACTGTATATGTGTCCTAAGTGTGACTGTGAGAGTGAAAAAATAATGATTATAGTAATGTATTCTACTATATTGTTCCTACACAAGCTGCAGTAATCTTCTTTGTGCATCTCTGAGGTATTTCAGAAAAGTAAAAGAAACAATGACTACACTGTCCTCAGCCCAAACACAAGTTTTAATGACCTCATGTGCACACTTCTGAAATTTGATTGTGAGGAATAATACCACAATCCCGCTGCACCCCCCCCCCCCATATAACCTACAGCAGCTTTCTGTATACACACATCTGGACGAGGCTGTTTTAGAATGGGTGCAGTTGAGAGCAGAGGCCATTATCAGCTTTATCCTAACAGGGTCATATCACAATCCTGCTCAGGTTAAAGAGCATAAATATATATATATATTTTCTTCACCTCATTTTTCCTCAAACAGCAGTGTTTGTGGGGGACGATTAAGAGAGCCCTCTGTATCCCATTTATACAGTCTGAGGAGTAGGGATCCCCCGGAGTCTTAGATGATCTAAGCATCTGAATGTTCTGAGATACATTTTATGACTTACTTTTGAAATATAATTTCTTGTTAGCTACAGTTTTTACTGACACTCAGAAGAATAATGTATGTGTCCTGGCATTATTGCGTGTGTACACAGATAAAACTCACCAACATTTTCACAAACACACACACATTATATATTATTTCAGTAATACATTGTGCAACACTGGCACCAGCACACCAGATCAGTGACTGCTGTTAAGCAGTCATCAAACAGCAGCAGGGATGGGTCTCTTTTATTTACCTCAATGAGGAATAATGCAAACTTGTCACTGTCCCTGATTTTGCACATAATTTTGTTGTCCTTTGTAACAAGTTTGATTTGCTTGTAAATCATTCGGGATTACAGACAGCAGATAAATCCAAACATTAGTTTTACATTTAATGTCCAAAAAAAAAAACATGTTGAGATTCCATTATCTTCTTTATTTAATCAGAGTGATATTTAAAATGTGTTCCTTATTTTGAGCCTTTATTCTGCTATTATTGGTATTGTGCTGAATTCTTCAGTGAAGAAGTTGAGAGTTACAATATCTGGTATTCTGCAAGTATTTATAGAACTCCCTAAAAGAAAAAAACATCCCTGAAGATGAGAAGTATTAGCTCTTCTTAAAATCTAAGGTATGCACGGACACTGGTACCACTGGGCTGCTGATCTCTCTAGTGCTCACCTTGCTTATGTTCATTATCAGCTTTATCCTAACAAGGTCATAGCACAACCTGTTCAAGTTAAACAGAATAATCATGAAATTAATACATTTTTCTCCTCATTTTCCCAAATCAGCAGCAGCTTTTGTGGGGCCCTCACACAGTGAAGGATGATTAAGGGGGCCCCCTTGCAGCCACATGTATTGCAGGCACCTAAAGTGGGCTATGTTGTTAGTTTTAGTGTAGAGAATGTCCACCAGCAGGGTTTAACTAAGCCATGGACACTGTGTTAGTGGTAAAATATTTAATGGAACTGTGATGGCTCATGGTTGATAAAACACTATTACTATAAGCAAAGATATTTTTGAATTTTAAAGGCGATATAAATAAGCATTATTACCCACCTGGTTTATTAAAGATACAAGATTGATTTACTAGCTTTTGTTGGTTTGACAGACATGTTACAAAATATCAAGGTAAGATAACTTGTTGTGGTTAGAGGCCCCCAGCAATCGCAGGGATAGCTGGTGCCTAAAGCCAGCTATGTATATATCCCAAGAAACTGAAGTACCTCAGAAATCAAAGCTTAAGCTGCAAAACCTGCAAAAGTATTGCACTAGTGTTATCATGGCTGCATCCACTTGCCAGGCAGAGAAAAAAAATATGGACATCATTTTGTGGTTGTCCATTATGTTTACAGATTACCTGATGAGATTATGGCATGCTAGATGGCTGCAACTTTTCCTTGTACCAGACTGGAAAAAGAAAAAAGTCGTTGCTGTTTTTTGTGTACTTATGCAGGGTAGTTGAAAGCTGTTTATTTTTTTGTGGATGTGTTGTATTAAATTCAGTAATTCCCAATAAAATATGTGCATATATTGGTTGGAGAAATCTTCACAGTCATGTGCACTTAGAATCCAAATAACAAATAAGTGTTTCACGTGGTGGTGCTACAAAGGAAACTTAGTGGGTAAAAGTTCCTTCTTATTTACAGGTAGGCAGCTGCTTATAGTTGGTAGGAAGACAGATGAGTTGGGAAGGAGAGTTCTTGGCTTCCCATCAACTATTAGAAGAAAATAACATTTCTTCCCAATGCCCTTGCTGTGCCCTTACTGACATGCATGAAGGAGGGGAGTGACTATATCCACTGTCAGTCACAGCTTGCGGCAGTGTGAGTAGAGTACTATGGATCTGGGACCTGCATCACATAAGTATGCTAGGAAAATGGGCCAGTTTGCTATCTATATTGAGACATTCCTGACAGCTATGGACACTTTAAGATTGTTTCCTCTGCATAAAGACATTTTGAAAGCATGTAGAATATATTTAACTATGTAGTTTCTTAAGATGTCAATCATTGTTTCTTTAAATTAGACCCCTGAACATGATGCGCTGATTAGAAAGTGAATCCTCACTAATGGGTTTACTTCAGAAATTGAAATATTTGCTCATTGCTTTTTTAAAAGTAATTATGAATTCTGCAAAATATATATACTTCATGTACCTTTAAAAAGGGATATCAGCTCTAAACCACAGCTTTGATGTCAGGACTTAAGTTTAAACAACCTAAAATTTAGTCTTTTAGAAAGGAAGGCATGATATCTTTACTAACATTAATAAAATCATGGTGCAGATTAATCCCAGGACAGCAAATTGTCACCTTCTAGGACCTACAGCAACATAATAGTTTTTGTTGTGAAGAAATTTCCATACAGGATGATTCTGTGTTTGACTTGCATCTCTATTTCTCTGCTTATGTTAAAACATTTATATGAAAACTCCTGCATCTTACATTTTGTACACTAATAACAGTATTGTCTGCATTCTTAATGGCATCTAGGTGGACTTTGTTCTGAGGGTGGAGAGAGAGAGAGAGAGAGAGAGACAAAGTACGTCCTAGTGGCATAGATTTGTGACATTTCCCACTCTTATTCTATGTAGTAAATTACTCCCACCTGCCAAATGATATGTCTTATTGGCTATAGCTATTTGTCACAATGATATTTTTTGTGCTTCCTACCCTGGAATGCATTCCATCTATGCAGTAATGTTTTCAATGGTCATTAATTAATCAGTCTGTCCCTCTCTCCCTTCATGCTAGAGCACAATGCTCACTAAACCTACAGTTCTTTGCTGGGACCTCTCCTGTTTGGTGTCTACTTTTAAGAAGTAAAAGCCAGTACCAAAGGGCTCTGGCTGATTAAGTTTGCAGATGACTGCAGTTTAGGAACAGTCATTGAATCCCCAAATGACTGCAATCCTGCAGGAATGTTAGTCTCAAATAAATAACTTGTGTCAAATCATGGACCAAAACTAAATGCCAGAAAATGCATTATTGAATCATTTGGGAAATAATCTACCTCAGAGACCTATCACACTGACAATATGGCCTAAGACTTGACCCATTTGTTCGGGATTTGGGAACTCATGTTGACAGTGACCTAATTTTTGTCCAATGTGTGTGTGTTACTGTAAGAAAGTCCTTCTATATTGAACAGCTTATAAACAAACCAACTGTGGCTAGATCTAGGGATGTCATCATCCCCCTTTACTCAGTTCTCATTAGTCAGTCATTGATTATGATACCCCCTTTGGCATGTATCTGTCCAGATGCATGCAACAACTGGAATGTCTACAGCGATACCTTACTAAAAGAATACAAGGTCTGAGTAACAAGTCCTACCTGGACTGACTTAGAGCCCTGTCACTGTACTCAGTATCCTATAAATTGCTAAGAGGTGACATGGTTCTGGCATACAAGACATCCTCTGGTCCATTACTGATGGCTTTATTACACATCAGCATGTCTAATGGCATGAAAAGTTCTCAGTCGAGGGACCTAAACCTCCTCTGCAATATCAACAGAACAGTTTGTTAGGATAGGTATATCTTACATAGGACACTGCTGTTGTGGAACAGACTTCCCAGCTGCATAAAACATTATTCATCCCTGTCCATTTTCAAGTGCAATTTAGATCTATGGATGGGAAACATAAAATTTACCCCAGGACTGCACCCTGTCCTACTAATGGACAAAGGCATTTCCTAAATACTTTATCCCATGTTAGGCTTAAAATGAGCTGCTACTGCTAGGGCAATTATCCTATTACTTACATATGAACTTAAACATTTTGACAAAGAAATGTATAATATGTAAATGGCCAGATAGTTAAAGTTGCCATGATGTGCTAAAGAGGACTGATACCTACATAACATCCTCCCTTTCACATTTGAAATCAGATTCCTTAGTGTGCTTGCAAACTAAGCAAGACAACAAACATAAGCAATGACGGTTATTATTAAATCTGGAGTAGAGCTATAACTTAGAAAAAATAAACAGCTGTCATTAATAAATTCACTCAATTGTGGGTGTAATCTTCAGGCCTAGCTTAACAAGTATGATCTCTGCTGGACTTATTAAAGCTGCTCTCAGCTGGACAGCTCCTATGGCCAACATGATGGCAGAGTCCAAAGCACTTTACCTAATATGAGAAGAAACTCATGCCAGAAGTTTCCATTTACAAGCTTGGAAGTACTACCAGCAACCTCCCTCCCCCTCCCATTTTGGTTAAGCAGAGGACCCAGCATGATCTGTTGGAGCAATCAGCTCTTTAAAATAGCAGTGATCTATTCAATCAGGTTATAACAAATTAACACTAGAGCATTCTAGGCTATAGACAGCTGTAGAGGCAGTCTAAAATCCCTAACATACAGGAGTAAAATGGTGACATGATGAAAAATTAGGCAAGAGGTGAGCGATCGAATTATGTACTTTCTTTCACCTCCCATAAGAAGTATAGTTTTTTATAAGCCCTGTTTTTCACATTGTTTAGCTACCATACATGAAATATGATTAAGAATGCAGTCAGTGTACATTATGTAACACAGACTAGCCATGCTGAATATAATGCCATGAGCAGCAAATGTAATGCAAACAATAATTTAATTAGTTATGTTTGTTTTACGGAATAAAGCATATAAGCTAGTCTAGTCTCCCATTTAAAGACATTTAACATTCTATCTCATCTCCACCCCTATCTTCATCTATCCTTTTTTCACTAGTCCCATGCCCTGTTGAATGGCTCTGTAAATTCACTCTGTACTACCCATTCTGATATTCTTTTCCAAGGGCCTTTTGTGTGGCCAGGGAATGCAAGTCCCTTCAGTCATTTTTCTGTCCCCCATCCCTCCACCACTGTCCTTCCAGTTCAAGATGAGGCCTCCCATTACCTTTTGTAGCAGTATCATATCCCCTTGCATTTTTCTGGTCTCATAAGAATAACTCTAGCTCAGTATTTTTCTCGATACCAAGTGTCTTTCTGGTGGGTTTTCTTCTCCGAACTCCTCCTCATACCCCAGTGTTTTTTTCCTTGAATATCAACCAGAACGGTGCATAGTAATCAGATTACAGTGATATTAGGGCTCAGTAGACTACAAACATTATCTATTTGTTTTTTCTCTGTAGCTCTGAGAATATACCCCTGCATCCTGCCTTTCACTTTACTCCTAGTTGTCCAGCCTCAAAGTGAGCAATACCTCTGGATCCATTTTCTTGTCTGTTGCCATCAGCCATCCCAGCGTTGATACTTCACATCAGGCTGGTATAGCATTAGCACAGTACTTTCCATTTGTTTGCAGTAACCCTCTGCCATCATTCTTTCTACTTGTCATCCTTTCTAAATCCTTTTCCACCTTCCAGTGATGCACCTTTTCATCTCATCCACAAAGCAGTTGATCCTGTTCTCCATTCTCCCAAATATGCCTGATAAACACGTTGATGAATACTGGACTAGGGCAGACCTAACAGTACTCCACTGGTCAGTTTTCTTGTTCATGATACTGTTCCCCTCCCCACAGTACTGAGTCTTATTTTTCATCAACACAGCTATTTGGTTTCTTAGTCTTTGTTTTACCACTACCACTCCAATATGGACTAAGCAAAAGACCTTGCTGAGTTTAGGTGCTCCATAGATAGTGGTACTCTTCTGTCCACTTCACTTGTAACTGTGTCATAAAACTTGATCAGGTTTGACTGACAGCATTTTCTAAACATGAACCCATTTTTTCTTGGTCCTGGAGATTGTCATTTTCTGGGGACACTCTCAGTCTTCCAGTTATGTCTTTCTCCATAACTTTCCCTGGTACTGCTGTTCTGTTAACAGGCCTATATTTCCCTGGTGCTATCCACTTCCAGTAGGCCTGTATATCCCTGTTATTAGCCCACTTGCTGTTGCACAAGGGTACCAAAATGTCTCCCAGTTTACTGGACGTATTTCTGAGAACTTTGGGAGGCAGGCCTTCTGGTTCTTGTCATTTATTCTCTATAGGTGCAGCCATTTCCCTTTGCACCACTTTCCTTTCCATCCTGTTTTCTGTCCAGTGTTCTTCCCATTCAGACCCACACATGAAACTTGAACATAACACTAATCTCTTGTTTTCTTTTGCAAAGACTGAATGAATGTATTCATTTAGTGTTTCTGTTTTTTCATGGTCTTCTGTGATCTTCTTCCCATCCTTGTTCAGTTTGATCAGTTCTGCCCTCCCTCCCTTCCTTCCTCTAAGCTATGCCTTAAACGAAGCCCTTGCTTCATATCTTGGTCACTTCTGTTAAGACCCTTTCAAGTTGTGCCTTTGCTATTTTCTCCATCACTGTAAGCTTTCTACCTGCCTTCTGTTACAGTGCCTTCTCCACCTCTCATTTCCTCCTCTTCACCTCTTGCAGACCCTGTCTTTTACTATAATTGCTAATGTCACACTCTGTTGAAGCCATATTGGTCCTTGTCTGTTTTTTTTATCTATTTCTTCCTTACATCTTATCCATATCCTTGAATACCCAATCCCTGACTCCTTCCCATAGCAAGTTAACTTCTACAGTTTACTTCCAGTCCCATACTCATCATAGTTCCTCTGTCCTAGTACAGCATAATCCAGTTTTCTAGAATCCCACAGTGTTATCTCTGTCTTTTAACTGTTTCCATACTCTAAACTAATAATGGAATGATAACTGTTTTTTTTTCCAATATTTTTATTAAGGATAAAATAAGAGAATAAACACTGTCTAATACATTGATCATACTAAACAGACAACTTTTAACAAAAAAGAAACTAAATCAACTATTTACAAATATTTTAAGAAAAAAAACTTTCAGTGAAGCAAACTAATAATGATTAAACATGGTTAAAAATCTGCACGGAAAGTGTCAACTAGGTTTGAAACCTTTGTCCATGGATTGTTAGTAAAACTCCTTGGATATATTCTAAGTTCTTTAGTTCTGACTTCCTTGTTTATGATTTCTTCTAGTAAGGAGAGAAATTCACCAAGGCTTGGAAAGGTATTAGAGGTCCATTTCCTTGTAATACATTTCCTGGCTACTGCTAATATTGTCCATAATAAGTATGAATCTGATTTATTTAAAGAAAGGATTTCATCAACATTAAGAAAAAATAAAGTTTTAGTTAATGTGAAGTTATCTGAAAATAAAGCTGAAAGAAAATCATCAATATCTCTCCAAAAATTCCTTAGTTTAGAGCAATCATAGAAAATATGGAACCAATCTGCATTACACAATGTTAGACATCTTCAGCAAATTATGTTATTTGATTTTTTGAATTTAGTAATTTTGTCAGGAATTAAAAATGTTCTGTGCAAATACTTCCAAGTAAATACACTCCAATATTGAGCCCAAGAAGTGAATTTTACTGAAGATAGAATTTTAAGTTTTGCTGTCTGGGAGAGACTATGAGGTAGGCCTTTAGTCATTGTGTTTCATTGCTTAGTTGTTAAAATGGACATGTAACCTAACAAAATGGTATATAATTTGGATACTAAATTGTCAAACTGTTGATTATTAAATAATATTTCAGGTATGAGAGTGATTAAGGGAGGTTGATCTAAATATGAAGAGTTCTGAATGATTCTGCAAAAGTCTTGAGAATAAGCAATTACATTTTGCAGTAATAACCAATCTTGTGATGATAAGTTATACCCCCCAGATTTAGTAAACTCCATGTAGGAATAGTGTTATTCCTACACAGAGTGAATGGTGTCTGTGTCCGCATCTCACTCTCAGCAGTGCACTTTGCATATTAATGAAGGCACTCTACTGAGGGGGAGCTGTGTGCACAGATACTGAATCAGTGCTAGGGGGTGTGTTACAGTGCTCATAGATTTGTAACATGCTACTTTCAAAGTGCCATATGGCACTTTCCAATAAAGTGTCCTCAGACACTTAAATGAAAGCATGTAAAGTAATGTAATTTAGGGGGTGTGTTATAATATCTGTAACACACTCCCTGCATTACAAAATTGGCATACGACACTAAATAAATGTTAAGAAAGTGTCCTCGGACACTTAAGTAACTGTGTACTGTAATGTCATGTAGGGGTGTGTGTTACAGTATCCGTAACACACCCCCTGTATTGTAAAAGTAAAATACGGCACTAAATAAATGAAGAAAGTGTCCTCAGACACTGAAATAATACTATGAACTGTAATGTCATGTAGGGGGTGTGTTACACACCCCCTGCATTGCAAAAGTGCCATACAGCACTCAATAAATGCAAAGAAAGTGTCCTCGGACACTTAAGTAACTGTGTACTGTAATGTCATGTAGGGGGTATGTTACAATATCTGTAACACACCCCCTGCATTATAAAAGTTCTGTACGGCATTCAAACAATAAATAAAGTGTTCTCAGACACTTATTTAATAATGCAAAGTCTAATAGTTTAATTTTAAATTAATGGTTATTTTTGTTTATTTCATTTTCTACAAAGTTTAAGCACAGCTTAGTGGGTTTGTGTGGTGCGTTGCTTTGCTCAGCAGTACTTAAATGTATCAAGAAGCTATATAAAAACATATATCTGAAATCCTCACAGCTGAGTGGTTAGAGTTACAACTTTGTGTACAGTAGGTGCATGGTTTGAATACCAAACACAGGCAATTCAGCGTTTACATGGGAAAGCATTTTTGTATTAATTTTTATTTTATTGATTTAGTTAGTGATATTTTTAACCAGGGTAGTGTAGCTGGTCCAGAATCCCAGTGTCAGTGGAGATATGAGGTGAAAATCCCCTTTAAACACAAGTGTCTGATACAGTACAGTTACACCCCAAGGTAATGTAATGAAACACATGGAGGAGGTCATGTAAAGTAAAATACATCCACATAATAATAATAATGTATCAATATTTAATAATTACTATCCAATCCTTATTTTTTAAATGATAATTTTGTTTGCTCTTAGCTCAGTTGTGTTAAGCACTGCTAAGCCAAGTTAAGCAGTGCTTAAACAGCACCTGTCTGAGCAATACTTAGCAGTGCTTAGCACCACTTAGCTGGTTTGAGAATTGCTAAGAAGTCCCATTCTAAGCAGTATTCAGCTCAGCTAAGTGTATTTGCACACTGCTAAGCACTGCTCAGCATTTGACACTTTAAGCACTGCTCATCTCAGCTTAGCAGGTTTGTGCACTGCTGAGCTTTGCTCAACATTTTTGAAAATGATCCAATGACAGCAAAGGATGGGGCTATGACCTTATTTAAACCACACAGGTGGAAATACTGGCAGAACTCATTAGAGTTTGATCCCTGTAGGAACTATGGCAGGTGCTGATGAAGAAGGGTGCTTTTGGGCAAAGTGCTGTGGCATGTTGGAGTCCAAGGTCATGGCTGGGCTCCTCATAAAGAACAATGTTGACAGACTGCTGCAGGGCCACTACCAGGGCTCAGGATACAAGTCTGAGGCTTGGGACCATCTGGAACATTAGCTCACCAGTGCCACTGGCATCCCCTGCACTGGTGAGTAGGTCCATCATCATTATGATGACCTGAAATGGAGAAAAGGGGTGCTTCTTGGCCCAATGGATCCAAGATGCTCAGGACTGGAAAGGTCCAGAAGTTTGTAAGTATATCAGCTGGTGATTTATCAAATTATAGTATGAATATCTGATAGACAGGTATACATACTGGTGTGTTTTCCACCCAAATCTGCAGAGGAGAGGGCTCATAATATGGAGGCCCACGCAGGATGACTGGCAAGGTTGTGCTGACAATGTGGTGAGTACAGATAACTTTCAATATATATATATATATATATATATATATATATATATATATATATATATATATATATATATATATATAATCCAATAAATAAGAAAGCATAATTGTTTACTGCCATTAGGTATAGTATGTTCTGAGTGTACCAAATAAATGTGTTGTTAAACCAACATTGATATAAGTAACTAATGTCAGGTACTGTGTAATACAGATGAAGCAGCAAACAAGTTACTATTGATAAAAGGAAGCCAATACTGTAGTAATACTGTGTAAGAATGAATATGTTAACAAAGTGTACAGTGCTTGCTACTGTGAAAGTAATAACTGACATATATTCATCATCTACAGGCTATGCAGTACAACTAAATTTAGAAGTTAGAATGTAATAAACCACTGTGTCATGTCACCCTAAATAAAGTTATTACCACAAACTGTTGTGTTTAATCTGGTCTGTTATTGCAAAAATACAAGTGTACATGTGCTACACAGCAAATATGGCTATGGGAGCATGAATTCACTGTGGTTTGTCTGCTAGGCAACTGTTATGCCAAATTGTAGATGTGGAGCTGTAAAACAAGATACAATGAAAGGTGATATATGTTCTGCACTAAGATCTGAACCTTGAATAGTAATGTGTAATGTATTTTAGTGTGTTCCCTGCAGCAGTGTCTTGTGTTAACCTTTGCATTTCAGTTACATGTATTTCTGAATGTAGATATGCTGATGCAGACAAGTATGAGACTGTAATAGGTGGAGACTGCAAATATATGATGTGTAAATGTGTATGGGTCGGGTATGCAACCCAACAGCCTGCTGTGGTCTGTACAGATCATACATAATGACATCCACTAGGGGATAAATGTGTACACCTGCATGCAAAGTATTAATACACAGTTCACTAACTACCTATCACGCATGACACTGTGACACTCCACTTATATTATAAGGTCAGAATGTGTGACCAAGTAAGTTGTAGGCACAAATCAGTCAAGCAGTAGACAGCAGTGCCCCAGTAGCTCAGTGTGATAAGAAATAGATACAGACAGACCATGATTTGGATGCAGGGACTGCTACGGAGATGTGTTTATAGTAACACACAAGTAATCCTGAGTATTTGTAGAAACTGTCAGGTACTGTTAACAGACATTTTCTCCACAGGGCTCACAGGTAACGAAATGTTTGTATTAGCTATATGAAGGGTATACTAATAAACTGTGTACAAATGTTCCATTGCCCAGCCCCATGCCTACAAATAACAGCAGGATAGGTATATACACTATGCACTCTTCCTGTTACATGTCTCTCAAGTGTCACGCTGTCACAGCTAGTGAACACTGTTGCCAATAACCTTGCACACAGATATAAATCCAGTAGAAATTAGCACACTCACACAACATCAGTGCAGGGTTTACCTTGTTAGTCATAGATGTAACCTTCACATGTACAAGTCCCCTCTACTCATGTACCTAGAGTTGTCACAGCTTGCCCCATAGCATTCCAGGTCGACAGATTAACAGGTATGTATGTGTTACAGTAGCTATAGACCTCAGGTAGATGTAAAGTGGGGGCAGACCTGTAGAGTATTGAGCAGTACTGTTGTGAAAAGTATAAGCCTATACAGTTGGTAATGGACTATTTTTCTCTCATCCCACCCCTTATCTGCATCAGTAATTATTATTCATATACTACTGGTATGTTGTTCTCAAAACCTAATGTTGGGACATGTGTTCTATTATTGTTCGTATATTTAAATGGTTGCATACTAACATACCTTGTTCAAATTCCATTGTTGGTGGCCTGTTGCCATAAATGTTGCTGGCATGCTGTTACAATAATGACTGTTATTCCATTTATGCATGTGTTCTGTTTGCCATGCAATTTTCCCAAATATATTGTTCTGGGTTAACTGGAGCACCCATGCATGCTGTTATAACTAATGTTGAAATGTCTTGTTCATGACTAACCAATACACCTTGAAAAACATCAATACCATAGCACGTTTGGGTAGGCAGATCCCAGCGGATCTGCCTGTCCCACGTCATCTGGCCATGGCACTGGGTCTAGGACCCAACCTCAAACTGCCTCCTATGCTGGTGCTGCACCACCCTTGAGTGGAACTGCATCAGAGGATGGGGCCCATCCCCCCAGGCATGGACACAGAGAAGACCATGTCACCCAACACCAGTTCAGAGGTATGGTGCTCAGGGTCATTCAGAGGGACTTGGATGTACACCAGCACCAGATCAAGGGCAGACTGGCACACCTTGAGGGCCATGCTGGCCCCATCATCCAGCCCCAGCACAGCCACCTTCCGGGCTGTGAAGGGACAGTGGTAACTGCCCATAGGTGAGAACCTCAGTCCCACTGTTTTCATCTGGGGGCACGTGGCCCTCCGATTTCCAACCACCCTCCCCATCCAAGGTGTTTACCCTCTGCATGTGTCATATACCACCCCTGTCTGCTGTCTTGTCTGTCTTGTCTGTCTACAAAAGCAACCTCTCCTACCCAACTTAGCTCCCCAAATGTACCTACAACCCTTCCTCAAAATCTCACTATCACCTTTAAAAAAAGTGGGCATCTGTCTCCACAAAAAAAACTTCAGCCCATACATAGCTCTCCATTTCACCCCCATGTACACTGATGTTAATCAATTTACCCTTGAATTACTCAACAAATATATATCACCCACACCCCTCCCTATGGGGTGTGAGGCTCTGAATTCCAAATTGTCCAAATCAGTCATAGCTGTTGCTGCACAAGAAATGGAGAGCTATGGTCCTTTCCTACACCCATCCTGCACATCCCTAGCTGCCTTTCATAATGTTTTTCCCCCTGCTTGCCCACATTTATCACTTTCCTATTACCTATTTTTTCTTTTCTTTTTTAGAATTAATGCAGGTTTTAGCAGGGCTAAGAGCTGCTAAGCAAAGCTAAGGGAACCTAAGCATCTCTTGGCATCACTTAGCATTGAGCAAAACCATGCAAACCTGCTTAAAACTGCTTTAATCTCTCTATCTCATTCAGACACTGTTCTGCCCAGCAACAAAATAACCAGCCCAGCCAGGTATCGAACTCAGGACGCTGTGCTCTAGAGTCAGAGCAATAGACTACTACACCAAATGAGCTGTGAGCACTATAAATGCTTTTGTAAATATATCATGCATTACAGGCATTTAACATTGGGGGAAAAAAAGACATCCCTACCAACACTTAAACCCAGGGCCATATGTACTAGAGTCAGAGCAATAGACCACTAAGCCAAACCAGTAGAGAAAATGATCAATGCTTTTATAAATATATCATGCAGTGCTGTCATTTAATATTAGGGAAAAAAGACACCCATGCCCAGTCTCAAATCCCAAGACCCTATGAGCAAGGGTCAGAGTAATACACCACTAAGCCAAATCAGCTGTGAGAACTGTTAATGCTTTTGTAAGCATATCATGCAGTGCAGTCTGCCAAATCTTGGACCCAGGATCTTCTGAAGTATCATCACAGTAACTTACCACTACACCAGATCAGTGCTGGGGAATTATTGATGCATTTCTAAATATATCATGCACTACAGGGATGTAACTTTAGGGAAAGATGCATTTGTAAATATATCATGCACTACAGGAATGTAACTTTGGGGAAAAAACATCACTGCCAAAGTTTGAACCCAGAACCATTTGAACTACAGAGTAACATACTAGAAATCCAACTGACCTCTGGAATACAGCAACTGTTTTTACCAACATTTCCTGATTGTCAGTCACACACTACTCCTATACATAGTGGCCCAAATCACAGTGTACTTGGACCTCTGATGCAGACACAGAATCAGTACACAAACAAATAAATGCTGCTGGATATGCAGGAGGCCTCCAATATCAGGTAGAGCTTACAACTACGCAGACTGTTGCTGAATACCCACAGTTGTGCCCCCTACCTATGGCAGGGTCCTCATGAAACCTACTCTGTGTGCTCACATACTGGCAAGGCAGTGCAGATTGGGGTTACAAAAGCATGACAGGCAGCTCAGTGTCACATGTCATACCCATCAGAACACACATGCCCATAATAATCCTGTGTTACACACTGCATGCATGCACATGTCTTACAAATACACCTGCCATAAGAATGACTTGGTAGCTCCATCTGTTACAGTTCTACCATCTGTCACATCTAGATGCCTACAATCCTGGCCCACAGACCAGTCTGGGGCGCAACAACTACATGCATGGCAATACAACATAGGACTAATTGAGCCCTACAATGTTTAGCAAAACTGGTTGCTCCTATCGCAGTCATTGCCACCCACAGTAGCACGTTAAAGGTCTGAAGGGTGGGACACATTTCAAAATTATGAATATGTGTACTAAATGTTGTCTAACACTCTCTGGATGGCTCTGTTATGAAATATATGCACCATAGGCACATGCTCATTTGGCCTGTTGTGGGTACCCTCAACCAGGCCATGCTGTGACACAGCAGCTGACACTGCACCCTTACTGACAGCAACAGCTTGCTCTCCCCCCAGTGTCTTCACAATCCCTAGTCTGACTCATGGCCAAAATGCAACAACTGCAGCCTGCTACATAAACATCAGTATGTCCAGCTTCCTGCTACAGGCCTAACATTGCTCCCAAACAACAAGAGCAGGGCATCCGCACAACAGCCAAACATAAAGGGTTGGGGGGGAATGTTGAGGTTTTAAGGAACAAGTGTCACAGTATCCCCTACAAACATACACAGCTGATAGACCAGCATCAACTGTAGCAGCATGCACAGTCAGATAAAAAAGGAAGTTGTTTGTCTTCTTACTCACCTCAACACACATTTACACAGTACACTGCTACAGAAAATGAAAGTCTGTTAACAATGGCCAGACATAGCATGCAAAACTGTGGACATAACACATCAATCAAAACAGTAGACAATATTTCCACCTACCCTCTGTGATGCTGTAGCACCCACACCTTCATAATGTCCTCCTCACAAGCCATAAAAAGGGGTAAGGCCCACATGATGGCCTTAATTATAGCATTGTGTCACGATGCCATTGGCTATTTAAAAGGCAACTCAGTTGTTCTGCATGAAATTAGCATGTGGAAGACAGATTGGTGCATAGGCCATCACCTGTTCATGAGCATTACCTACAAAAGGTAAGCTGCTGCCTATGGTAAACAGGTCTGACACTTTCTTCATGAAAGAAAACTGTGATTCTTTGCAACACTACAAGTGGATTTCTTCTGACAAAGGAGTTCAGCACTATACCAGGTATGTCATACAATTAAGCATGTAATTGAATGCAGATGGGGGGGTGCAGTCATGGGAAACAAGAATTTAAACAGTAGATCTCAACAACACTTACTGGACTGACATATTACTGTTAGTCAGCTGTCCAGTACCTATGGCCATCTCTGATGGTTCTGTCTGAATTGACATAGATCACAGCTCTGGCCCCTGAGTCACCCCTGCAAGGGTAAGCTTACATATGACTACTACTGGATTGTCTGTTGCGCGGTACTGACTGTGACACTGAGAGCCCAGCTAACTGGGATGTTGTAAATAATCATATGTCATTTATGAATATTAATATGATACATATGCTTGTCTTACAAATGTAAGAGAACTAGATATGTTATGTGTGTTGAACTGTATGTTATATAGTGAGCTCATACCTCTCAACTTTCCAGATATTTGCAAAATGGCCACATGTCTGCCTCATATTTTTAGTCATAATCTCATACAGTTGTGTTTTTTTCTGTCAAATCACTGGCAAATCATTAAAGACCGAAGTCATAAAGTAATAGCACGCATTTGAATGCTAGCTGTCATATCCTTCAGAAAAGTCATGTGAATGCAAAACATGTTACTCTATCAACTGTCTACATTTGTAAGGGCAATTTTTAAAAAGTGTCACTATTTTTGTCCCTTGCCCCTCCCTTTATTTGTTCCTTTGCCCAGCTGTCTTGCTCTAAGAGGTTGTGAGGTATGACTGAGCTTCAAGAGTGTAACCACAGTGTACCGTAGTGGAAAAGAACAGAAATGTATATAAAGTATTAACTGTGCAAATGTATGTATTAATAGTAGATGCACAAAGCCTCGAACATACAGAGATAAATTGCCAAACATCAAGAAAATAAGCTGAACGTGTTTTATGAATGTGTTATCTCAGTTTCAGTGCAGCAAGCAGACATACATGTCTACAGCTAGACGTTTTTGTACTGTCTTGAAACATAAATAAGTACTAGGTTGAAAAGGTAAAAATGTTTAACTGTGTTATGACTTCCAGTTCTACACAAACATAAGACAGATATGTACTTCTGACGCAGACATGTTAAAAGGTATGGGGAGTGGTGGCTGAACCAAGGTTTGCAAGGAACTCCTCAGTGGGTGAGAGTAGTGCTTGATTAGCAGGCCTTCCACCTGTACCAGCATAGTCCCTGGCCACAGCTGCATTCCGTGTGTATGAGGTCTGTGGCACAGTATCAGACCTGTTCATAACTCCTGTCCCAGTGGCCCACATTGTTGACATTTGCTACCACTTCTGCCACAGGGCAGGAGTTATGTCAGCTCCTTCCAAACAGTACCCAGTGATGGAGTCTGAGGGCATCAATGATTGCAGTGGTCTCCACTTCTGAGAATGGGAAGTTCCATCTTTGGTACAGCCCACCTGAAAGACATGAACAGGGGAGTACAACACAGGATTGTATACATTGGTCACCATTATGTACAGACCATACACATCCACTTTTGCCAGGACTATCCACCACTAACACCCACATCATACCCCTGCTATCTATAAGCACAGTCTATGTGTGGGTATCGGCAAAATACTGCCAGTACAGCATTCATTGGCACCCCAATTCTGATGTTTCACATTCCACCCAATGAGGACCATTAATGTGCATAATTCACTGTTTGTCAGTCGCTTCACACACCACTTCCCAGGAAACCATGACTACATATGTCATGGAGGTGGGAGGCACAGATTCCACAGCCAACGAGTGTCCAGGTAAGGCCTCAGTGGGCATCACATTAATACTGTAGCATTCATAGTGGCTGCCTTTGCTTATCTGCATGCATATGGCAGGTCAATCTGCATTTGTGGGTGGGGATTAGTAATGCACCCATGTGCACACATATTGTGAAAGTCAGCAATCTGAGTAGTATCACAGCTTGTTGTGTACATGTTCATAAATGCAGAGATTATCCTCTACCACTGCCACATGTGTATGTGCTGACAGTAACTCTCCCCCACAACTCCATAGGTCCCTCTGGTGTGACTGGGGAACATCAGCCTAAAGCCGATGAGTGTGGAACTGTCATGTTGTGGCTCACTTATACCCCAGGCATGTTAAGGGCAGCCAGTTTTCCATGCACACAACTGTTAAGCTTAGCCATATTGAAATATGTGCATGCTCACTTGTGGTGGGGTTCACTGCAGTGCATTACATTGTTCATCACAGGAGCCTATTTGCAGGATCTGTAACATATTGGCACATACTTTTGTGTGGGTGTAGCCACCGTGCTATACAGCAGTACATTCTGTGTTAGGTGAAGGTCCGTCACATACTCCCACTCATGTATCTCACAGGTGTATAATAGTAGCAACATTAACTGGATGTATCTGCATTGCATGTTGTTGAGGGCCTGTCCAGAGTGTGTCTGTTGTGGTCTGATTGTGTGTCATGCATGGCATCAGTCAGAAGGTGTGATCTGTATAATGCCTTTGTGGCACCCCACCTGTATGTGTGTGTGTACTACTGTTATGCTTTATAAGGTGCTATCTGCTGCCAGTTGTCATGGGTACACATCAAAGTGCATGTACCTTTGTGCCATGATGCTTTACTACTGTTAGTACTGCTGACTGACTGTTGTCTCACAGACCTTATTCTGTTTCTGTTCCAGGTGTCTGTGTCTGTATGTCATGGGGAGCTGCTGCCATTACTGAAGCTGAGTATGATGGAGTGGAAACACAGACTTTCATCACCAAGGTACGGCTGTATATGTGCATGTTTACCTAGGTGCATATGCATGCAACAATGTGTGAGGGACAATGGGGGCAGACAGCATAACCTTGCATGCATACCTTTGACACAGCCAACTAGCCTTCGTACATGTTACCTGTGTGTTCCGTAGGATCACTGGTTTATAGATACAGAAGAGGTTACTATAGTACTGGCCCTGTGTCTCTTACAAGGATAGCCATTACTTTATCCCCATACTGGCTCTGGGTCCCTAACAAGCCTAGCGATTACTTTATCCCCAACAAAATCATTGATCAGCACCTGTTGCTCCTGGCATTGATGGACACAGGTTGAACCCCAGGGGCAGATGTTTGTCCCATTCAGTCAATCTTGATGCAGTTGATGACGGTAACATGGTAGTGTGTTTGACATGTTTGGGGAGTGTAGTCCTGACACAGGGTAGCCTCTGGGAGCCAAACCTGACTCTCCAACATGTGTTTTTGCTATATCATATGTGATGCAGACCTCTCATACCGGTAATGTGCATAGAATTATTTTCTCATATATGGGGCAGCTGTTGAAGGACTGAGCACAACATTGCCATCTAGGTATGCCACAGACACCTTTGGACAACCTGACTGGTAACCAGTAGAGCAGTACTGATTATAGGCTGTTTGTATGGAACTGATGTTGACCTTTGTGGGTGTTAACATAACCTTTACAGTTTCTGCAGATGTCTGCATAGGTGCATAGCAGATCGGCCATGCTGCTAATATATTGTTGTAGTGACTGTGGACTATTCAGAGGTACTGTCCACCATTTGCCTGGATGCAGTCCCTTTACCTATGTGGTGAACCACATACAAGTATTTTCTGACCACTGCCACTACTTGCTGCCTGACTGCAACATTGTTGGCATCCTGACTACCCAAGTCTGTCATCACAGTCTGTGTGTTTATGGGGTTGGTTCTGACGTGGGGATTACTGGGGTCATGTCCCTGCTGTATGGTATGCTGACAATGTTTCTGTATTCAGCATGAGGTCAGGACCTTGGCACCATTCCATACCCACTGTGTGGCCCATTGCAGTGTGTTAACAACAGTTTGTGACTCAATGAAAGACTGCACAATACTTACAGTTTACATGTGAGTCATTGGATGCAGCAGGTAGTCACATGGCTTTCACATGTCTACATATTGCACACACATAGGTGACACAGATTGTGGTTGCCACCTTATCAAATGTGAACCATAGGACACGTCTTGTAGTAACATGACAGGTGGCAGGATATACCATACCCATGGCAAGTGCAACATGCAGGACTTCCTTTGGTATGCTATGACACCTTCTTTGCATGACATTACCTTAGTTTATGCTCTTTGTCATAACATGAAGGTGCTTCTGATGTGCAATAACTGCTCTATGCAATTAGTAGACAACTTTATGAGCTGTTTGTTGTCCTACACTCTCAAAACCTATGTATTGTTTCAGTTGTCATCAAAGGTCACACCTTGCCAAACATGGACTGCAACTTGCAGGGTGGTACAGATGGTGGCCATACCTCTGACCTCTACATATGTCTGCAGAATGTCCTGATGTTTGCCACATATTTTGTTTCCATTTGTCATAACACTGTGGTTTTCTGGCAACTTGTTGGAAAAGCCTGACAGATTAGTATTACAGATTAATGACGGATATTGTCATGTAACAACACATACCCTTTGGAAAGTGCATTCAGATGCACAGTCTGTTCTGGTACTTACTTTCCATGAGTGCCACAGCAATATGTGAAGCTTGTGCTCAGTGTTTGGCCTTTGGCCCACTGGTCCATATGGCTTTATCTAGATGTCTGTCTGTGAGGGTTTGAGACGTATGCTGGTGGCTGTAACATAGTTAGACTGCTGCAAGAGGATATACATACATACACACATGCATACACTCATAACCTGCCAGTGTTGACAGTAGAACCTGGACCTGCATAGTTTTACATACGATACTGCTATATATATATATATATATATATATATATATATATATATATATATATATATATGTATGTATTTAAAAGGCAAGCACCACACCGCTAGTATAATGTTGCAGTGTCTGCCACTACTATTCAGGTGAGTGACAATTGCAGGGTTTTTTAGGATTGCCAATTGGGGTTTCATAGGTCCTTAACATGGTAAAGCCATCACAAACACACACACACACACACACACACACACACACACACACACACACACACACACACACACACACACACACAAAAACACACACACACAGACACACACACACACACACACACACACACACACACACACACACACACACACACACAGCTGACTGGGAATATGCATTGAAACACGCAAGCACACAGAGTTGACGCTTGTCCGATTAGAACACCTACCTATCTTGTTATGTACAATACAGACTGACATGTGCATGCGCCACAGTGTCTTTGTGTTAGAAACTGTGTAACTGTACTTCTAAGGTGGATGACATCTGTAAGGTCCCTGCCTAGGTTGGCAATGGGGGAGTTAACAGGATGGAACAGCCACACAAAATGGTATAACCATCACATACACACAAGCAAAACAGCCACAGGGGATTTGTATACAGACACACATGCACTCAGACAGTTGGCAACAGTCAGATTAGAACACCTACCTATCTACTTGTATGAGCCATAGTGCTATGTACATATTGCATGCACCACGGAGATTATATGACAGGGACATAACTCACAACCTCATACACCAATTGATATTGGAAATGCCTTCATGAATGGTGGGATAAACCACACAAAATAGGGACTGTTCTCACATATTGGTCTTACAAACCTAGACAAGTGATAGGGTAGCAGATCTTGCATCAGGATGATGTTTCAGACAGGTATGATGTCTGAAGCTGACATGTCTGTCAGTATGGCAACTGTCACATATTTGCCAGTGATTTGTCATAATACCCCATTGTTATAAGACATGGACCAAATATATGTTGCAAACATCTGGATATTTTGTATACATTTGTAGATATGAATGGTATGGTCTGTAGAGTTTGACATGGTTGATCTAAGATGGATGACAGCAACAGGCTCTTTAAAGTAATGCCATGGGGATGGTGTCAACAGGCCTTAAAATGGTATAACCAACATATGCATACAGGAGATATGCTTCACACACAAACATATACAGTAGTATAGTTGGCTGTATTCAGATTCAAAACCCTACCTACCTAGTTGTATGTACTATAGTGCTGCCTACTTATTGCATGCACCACATAGCTTATATGCCTAGACAGTCTCCAACAGTGGATCTAAGGTAGATGACATGAACAGGCCCTGTAAAATAATGCAATGGGGGGAGTAACCAGGGTGGAATAGGCCTCGGAGTCACCAGGGTGGAATAGGCCTCAAAATGGTATAACCAACACACATACACACACACACACACACACACACACACACACACACACACACACACACACACACAAAATCAGTTTCCAGTATTGAGATTTGACCCCCTACCTATCTAGTTATATGTACTATAGTACTACATATTTATTGTGTGGACCATGGAGCTTATATGACTAAGGAGTGTCCAAGGGTACTTCTAAGGTGAATGACATCAGCCGGCCTTGTAAAGTAGGGCAACGGGAAATTTACTGGGTGGAAAAGGTCTCAAAATACTTTAACCTACAAACACCCACACACAGTTACCATTGCTGAAGTCAGAACCCCTACCTATCTAGTTATATGTACTATAGTGTTGCACATTTATTGCATGCACCATGGAGCTTATAGGGCTGAAGACTGTCCAAAGATACTTCTAAGGTGGATGACATCAGCAAGCCTTGTAAAGTAAGGAAATGGGAGGTTTTCTGGATGGAAAAGGCCTCATAATGCTTTAACCTAGAAACACACACACACACACACACACACACACACACATGGTAGGTGAGGTGAGATTACAACCCCTATCTCACTACTATTACATAATGGAGGTCACCTTCATACTGGCACATGCCAGTGGTTACAATTGTTGTGCAACTGTCTGCATGAGGACTTCACTCTATACCTTTCAGGGTGTCTCTCTCTATGCCTCTCTGTCTGTCTGTCTGTGTCTCTCTCTCTCTTTGTGTCTGTCACTGTCGCTCTCTCCCCCAGTCTCTGCCTGTCTATAATTGATATATTTTTATATGTTACCTATGTATATGTATGCCTATCACACTCAACAGTTGCAGGTATATCACATATGTGCCACCTCCAGATAGCTGTGGGTAATCCTGTCTGATGTGGGTAGGGAGATACAGTTAAGGTGTACATAGCTGTATGTATGTGAAGACATATCTGGAAAACAGAGTTGTATATATGTGGGTTTATACATGGGCTGTAATTCTCTAAGTGTAGGAGCATGCCCAGTCTTCAGTAGTAAACGTTTGACTCCACTCCAGAGGTAGTTGCAGTCTGGGCCAGGATTTTGTGTGCTAAAGCTGATTGGCTGATGGACCTGTGTAAACAGTCCAGCACCTCAGTGATATACTGTGTGAGGAATCTCCCAGCTGTGTGCTATCCTTAGTAACTGAGTCATATGCTGGTGTGGATACACCGTGCATTGGACTGAGCAGTGTTTTCCATAATATGTGTGCTATATTCTAGCTAGCACTGTGATTTCCTGGTATGTGAGTGGCAGGTCAGTATACAGTAATGTGAGGGAGCACTGACAGACATTTGTTTGCTGACCCCATACACTGCAGGGAACTATGTTACAGCAGAAATTGTTCTAGTGTGCACATTCTATGTTTGTCTGGCCAGTGGTTTCCCTTCCCCTTATATGTGTCTCTTTGTCTTTCTGTAGTGCAGTCACAGCATTTGTCTACAGTTGCTGTTATGTATTTGTAGTTATGATGTGAGTGGAGTAGAAATCATAACATCACACACAGCGTTACAGACCTCACAACTCTGACTGCACCTGTTTAGCAGGTTGTCCATCATTGTGCCCCATACATCGTCTGTGGTCCTCAGACAGTTTGTGTTGCACTGTTATTGTACAGCTACAGGTTGGCCATTGCTCTCAGACTCTTACTGATGGACATCTGGACAGGCCCATATATAACAGTCAGACACAGGTCCAGACATAGGGGCAGGCTCTTAATATTGATATTGCAAATGTACATAGTTGGTAGAATGGTTTTGTATTAGCTTGCATTTACTTATGGGTATGACATCTGCATTTCTACTGTCTGTCATTGCTGTTTTCACATCAACCTTTATTGGTTTGCACATAGTTTGTCAGGCAAATGCAATGTTATGACAAGCAGAACAGATATATGAGGCATACGTGTGGACATTCTGTGACACCCTGTCATTCCATGGGTATGGATGGTGCCCACTGACTTGTTGTCAGTCCTGACATATTGACATGGCAGCCTTTATATCCTGGCACTTGACTGACTTATCACAACTTGCTGTTGTAGTTAGCACTGTGAGGGTTACTCAGACCTGTGTACTGTCCATATGTGTGGCCTCCCTGTCCCTCCATTGTCCAGCTTTCCTGCAGTAACAAATATTGAGTTCTGGCCAGTGTGTACAACTCCTACCATTAGCGTAGCTCACATGCAAAACAGTTTCTGTGTCCAGTCTCAAACCATGCTCCCTAATAACTACAATACTGTTCTTAGACCACTAAGCCACAATAACCACCAGTAAGTGCTGCCTACTTGCTGATACTATTAACCACAAACATACATAGCATAATGACCCCTGCATATTGCAGAAATGGAACAAGTTATCAAGTTGATTGTGAGAGCTCTGGCAATGTGTGGCCTGCTGATATGACCTTACAGACATAAATGTTACTGCATTTCTATGTGAACAGAGGTATGTTGGGGGGGGGGGCATGCCTCTCAAGTGTACACATCTTCACAGACTGTGCAAATGTTTAGCGCATAATTTGGGCCCATTTTTCATGAAATTGTGGTTGAGTGGCAAATAATGGTGAATACATTAGACTGAAGTTAGAAAGCAATGACAGACACCTGAGTTTCAGTCTTCCTGACTTCAGAGAATTAATTCTACTGCAACAGCTGTTATTCTGTCAAGTTTATATGTTTGTAAGTGTAATATTTACAACTTGTCCCTTTTTTGGGCCTTTACCCCACATTTCTTTATTGGTTTGTGCAGATTTCATGCTGTAAGAGGATTAGAGCTATGTATGGGACTCCAACATTGACGTCCATGCATTTCTCCTTTGACCCCACTGTTTGTAAGTCCCTCACATAGTGCAGTGGATTTTGCTGGCTTAGGGCCCACTGCATATTGTGAGTCAGCCAGTATTTGGGTGAGAGCACCTGTTGTCCTACATAGCTGTCCATTGCCTGCTGCTATCCTGGTAAACCACATCATTCCCAGGCATACATGCAGCAATATCATACATATGCTACCACAGTCTATTACCCCATTCATTTATTGTTAATAAGAGTGACTTACCTTGTGCCAGCAGCAGTTGAAAGGACAATGCTTCAGGGCTCACTCTGTCGGATGCAGGCAGTACATGGCCTACACATGGTAAGGTATAGGTGGTGTGATGTGGCTGGCATCCATCTTACTATGTTTATGTCAGTTGGAGTGAGGTGTCAGTCCCTGGGCCCTTAGGATGTCAGTGTGTGTGCTATGTGTTGTCACTTTGCCAAAGCCAGGGCCTACTGGGCATGCTTACATTTGCCTATGGGGAGAGGCTGAGGGGGTTCATCCTCTGAGTCCCCCCGTGCCTGTGGGGACCTTGGCAATGATGGGGGCTGTATCCCACTTCCCTGTGATGTTCCTGCTACAACTATTTTTACAGGATCATATTGTGTAGCATGGCAGATACTTTGAACATGTGTGCACATGTGGCTTGGGAGTACTGCAGACCTGCACCAGATATGTCAAGGCAGCGGAACTGTGACTGGAGCATCCCAAACACATGATCTATATTGTTCCTAGTTTGTGTGTGTGCCTCATTATGGAATTATTCAGTGTGTGTGTGTGCATTTCTGATGGTTGTCATCATCCATGGCTCCAGTGCATAACCAGCATCCCCCACTAGATAGCCGTACAGGATGTCCCCCCTGGCAAATTCCTGGTACAGCTGTGAAGCATAGCATATGTGGTAGTCATGTTAACTGCCATGGCTGCCAGCACATACATTGATAATAATGCCCTGGGCATTGCACATGACCTGGCAGTTGATGGAGTGATAGCCCTTGCGGTTGACGTAGACTCTACCCTCCTCACCTGTTTAGCAGATTGTCCATCATTGCACCCGTACATCTGCTGTGTTCTTCAGATGGTGTGTGTTGCAGTGTTATTATTAGGCTACCTTCTCTTACAGACTGATGTCTGGGCAGGCCCATATATAACAGTCAGACACAGGCTCAGACATGGGGACAGGGTGTTACTATTGCTGTTCCAAGCGTAGACAGTTGGTAGAATGGTTTTGTATTAGGTTGCATTTTCTTATGAGTATGACTTCTGCTTCTCAACTGTCTCTCATTGATGTTTCACATCAACCTTTATTGTTTTGTACATAGTCTGGCAGGCAAATGCAATGTTATGAGGAGAAGAACAGATATGTGAGGCATATGTGCATACATTCTGTGACACCCTGTCATTCCAGGGCTAAGTATGGTGCCCACTGACTTGTTGTCAGTACTGAGACAGTCACATGGTAGCAATTTATAACCTGGCACTACACTGACTTGTCACAACCTGTTGTTCTAGTAGGTATTGTATAGGTTACTCTGAGCTGTGTACTGTCCATATGTGTGGCCCCTTGTCCCTCCATTGTCCAGCTTTCCTGCAGTAACAAATATTGAGTTCTGACCAGTGTGTACAACTCCTACCATAGGTGTAGCTGAAATGCAAAAGAGTTGGAATGGCCAGTCTCAGACCACAGACCCTGTCAACCACAGTACTGTACTTAGACCGCTAAGCCACAACATTCAGCAGTAAGTGCTGTCTACTTCCTGACAGTATTAACCATGCGCAGACATAGTACATTGGCACCTGCATATAGTGGACATGAAACAAGTTAGCAAGTTAATTGGGACAGCTGTGGAATGTGTGGTCTGCTGCTATTACCCTACAAACATAAATGTTACTGCATTTCTATGGGAACATGGGTGTGTTGGGGGGACGGGGGCATACCTGTCAATTGTGTAAATTTCTGCAGACTGTTAAGATGTTTTCTTCATATTTTGGGTCCATTTAGCATAGTATTGTAGTTGTCTTAGAAAATACTGGCATATTATTAAAGATCGAAGTTAGAAAGTAATGACAGACATTTGAGTTTCAGACTTCTTAGCCTTCAGAGACTTAATGCAACAGCAAGACATGTTCTAATTTCATCACTGTCCCTATTTGTTGGCCTTTGCCACACATTTCTTTATGGCTTTGTACAGATGACTTGCTGTGAGATTCTGAGAGGTGCATATGGGACTCCAACATGGAAATCCATGCATGTGATCTGTGACCCACAGTTTCTTAGTCCCCCACATATACTGCCTCGAGTTTGGGCACCTTGGGGACTACTTCATACTCTGTGGCAGTCAGTGTTTGGCAAACATTTCCTGTGTCCCACATAGCGTCAGTTATCTGCTGCTATCTTGGTAGCCCACCCCATTCCCTTGCATACATGCAGCAATACCATAGATATGCTACTACAGTCTACTGCTTGTTGTTAAGAAGAGTAACTTACCTTGTATCTGCAGCAGTTGTGAGGACAGTCTTCAGGGCTAACTCTGTCTGATGCATGCAGTATACTGCCTATACATGGTATGGTAAGGTACAGGTTGTGTGATGTGCGTGGCATCCTTTTTACTGTGTGTGCAAACTGGAGTGAGGTGTCAGTCCCTGGGTCCCTAGGGTGCAGTGTATGTATTATGTGTTACCACTTTGCCAAGGCCAGGGCATACTGGGCATGCCTACTTCTGGTTACAGGGACAAGCTGAGGGGTTTCCTCCTCCAAGTCACACTGTGCCTGTGGGGACCTTGGCAATGGTGGGGGGCTGTGTCCCCTTCACTGTGATGTTCCTGCCGCAATATTTCCACAGGATCATATTGTGTAGCATGGCAGATATTATGAACTATGTGCACATGTGGCTAGATAGCACTGCAGGCCTCCACCAGATATGTCAAGACAGTGGAACCGTAACTTGAGCAGCCCAAACACATGCTCTACAATGTTCCTAGTTTGTGCATGTGCTACATTATGACATTCTTCAGTGGGTGTGTGTGTATTTCTGATGGGTGTCATCATCCATGGTTCCAGTGTGTAACCAGCATCCCCCACTAGATGGCCGTATGGGATGTCCCCCCTGTCAAATGCCTGGTACGGCTATGAGGCATGCCAGATGTGGGAGTTGTGATAACTGGCAGAGCTGCCAGCACACACATTGATAATGCCCTGAGCATTACACATGTCATGGCAGTTGATGGAGTGATAGCCCTTGCAGTTGACATAGACGCCACCCTCCTCACAAGGTGGTGCTTTGATGTGCACATGAGTGTAGTCCATGGCACCCAGTACCTCTGTATAGTGTGCTACATGGTGGAAGAGATGCATATTGGTGGTCCTGTCCTCAGGGGTGTGTTGGGGAAATAAATGTGCTCACTGCCATGTGTTAGCATGACATCCAGGAACTGCTGGTGTATCCTTGATGCAGATGCTTGTGAGTTCCCCATGATGTCCCCAGTAGGTCTTTGGAAAGTACCTGTAGCTAGTTTTCTTAAGGCTACACATACCTTTGTTTCCACTGGGATGGGTTCCCCTCTGTTGGCTCTGGGTCTGAAGTGAGGACAGCAGAGCTCAGAGAGTTGCTATAGTATGCCCGTCCACCCCATAGCACTCTACTATCTCCAGCTCATGTAGCCTCTGAAAGACTACCCTGGGTCTGAACATTCTTCTCCTCCTCTGTCTGGGCCAGTTGTCAGCATCATCCTCATCAATGCTTTCAGCCTGTAGACATGTAGCAAAGCAGCAGCAGCCCCTATCATTTTGTCAGTTAAAATTCCCAAGTGTGCACTCCAATGGTGCAGAGTATGTGGGAAAATCAGATTGAAGGGTGTCTGCATACTTTATACTGGTGTACTGCAGATGCAGCCTGTGTGATTGGCTGACTATGATATATTCCACCTGCCAGCTACATTACTGAGGAGTTTGAATGGCCTACTGTTAGTGGCAGAGGGCTTATTAGTCATTTATAGTTGATTGCCTTTTGTCAGCTATTTCCTTTTTTTATCAATTTCCTCCACTTCTAAGCCAAGCAGCACTCCACACAAACCTGTGGAGCTAGTGTAAACATTGCTGAGCAGAAAAGCCCCCTCTCCATGCATGAACATGCTCAGCATTTCTTTAACCAGCTAAGCATAGCTTTACAGCCTCAGACACCCCCTCCCCCCTGCTTAGCTGTGCTTACCTGACCACAATCAGGAGACGCTGAGCTCCAATGTGATTACACAAACCATGAAACACCTCCATTTCATGTCAGCTGCCTCTTCTGCCTACACTACCATGTTATAGCCCCTACACAGTTAGGTACCTGCAGACATGGTGGCCCATTTTGGTATTCAGTAAACTTAGATCATTTACATACACCTAATTGTGTATACCCTAGTTACTGCACTACACCAGAGCCTATGTCCTTAGCAACCACTATAACCAGCCATGGTATAACTCTGCCTATTAGCCAGTATAATGGGGAACTTCAATATAGCTTTATATCTCATATTTTTGCTATTTTAATTTTACGATCTATAATGTTTGAGCATTACTGCGCACTGCTTAAAACTGTCATATGTGTTAAAAAAAACTTTGATTTCTCATTAATTGCATCAGTTTTAATTGACAGTGGCCATAGTTTTGGCCATTGGCATGCCTACTGCACCTAATATATGCTTTTACTTGAGTTGTCACAGCCCCTTTTTTATTTTTACATTCCAGTACACAGTTACTAAACGCATACATTTCTTCTTTAGACATGGATGCCTGTCTGCTTCCTGGATTGCAAATTCACCTCTTTTGCATGGTTTTCACCAGCAAATGGGGTGATATGCATTATGCAGTTGCCTCTATGTCTGGACAGTGCTGGGAGGCTCGTGCATGCCCTCAGCCTTGTTTCCTGGATAGCTTGGCCTCCTGATGTCGTGTTTGGTCCATGGCATTATTCCTATACACAGAATCACTCCGTGTAGGTTTATTGAATCACCCCCATAGTCTTTCATAATTTGCTGAAATTGTAACGTTTCCAAGTCTTTAATACATTGTTTCCAACAAATAAAATTTTTAGTTTCCCATTCATTAAAGATGTTAATGTCAAGTTTATCTGGGAAGTTTTTTTGTGATTTTAAAGGGGATTATTAGGTCAAACCAGGATTTGATACTTGCATTTGAGTATATCATTTGTCTAAAGTTGTTAATAATGTTATTTAGATAGTTAATTGTGTGGGTTTTGTCACATTATATTGAACAGTGCGACTAAGAAGAAACCAGTACTTATTGGAGGGATGTTTGGAAGGACTTTTACATGACAATGAGTTTTTATTCTGTATTATAGCTATATGGAAATCTTTCCAATTTGAGTTATAATTTGAGTCACTCTAATTTAATGTGCATTTAAGTAATGATGCTTTGATATATGTTTCCAAGTTAGGGAATCTTAAAACCACCACCACCCCAATATCTAATATGATGCATATACGCAATTCTATTTTTGTTTGGGTACCATAAGAAGTTTAATAAAGTTTTATTTATGAGTTTAATATAATTATTCCCAGGATGGGTGTCTAGATCCAAAGCAATATATACATTTTTTTGGAAGTAGAGTCATTTTTAACAATTGCAGTCTGTCCTCAAATAAAAAAAAAACACATTGATCCAGCTACTTATGTGTGTATTTACTAAATATATTATGCTTTTATAATTTGTTTCTCTTGTTTTTTCCAAGTTTTTGCATAAGATTATCCCTAAATAGTTTACTGTATTAATCTGTTCTCCAGTAATGCTTCTGTTAACTAGCTGAGATTTCCCTTTCTCATTAAGAATAATATGTTTAGATTTTTGCTTATTAAAGTGGAGGCCTGAAATTGTTTGAACATTATTTATTATTGTGTCTAGTTCTAATAATTCTTGAGTTGACTTGGGCAAGATAAGCAGATTAATGCCTTGGATTTCTTGATTATTTCTTATTGATGACACTAATATTTCTATGACAAGGGCAAATAATATTGTGGATAAACGGCAACATCGTTTGGTGCCTTTGGTTATGCGGGTGTACTTTGAAGTGAAGGGGCCTAATTTGACTTATGCCAAATTATCTTTATAAATAGCTTTTATCATGGAGATGAAAGATATTGGAAACTAGAATGCTTTTAGTGTTTCAAACAAAAAATCCCAGTTTACAGAGTCAAATGCTTTTTCTATGTCTAGATTCACCAACAAGAGTTTTTCATTGTCTTTGTTTAAGAATTCTATTAATGTTAATATTCATTTGATATTATCATGAGTGTGCCTTTTATGAATAAACCCTGTTTGGTCATTATGAACTAAATGTGAAAGAGGAACCTTTATTTTGTCCACAAATATAGACATAAATATTTTGAAGTCATTATTTAATAAGGAAATTGGTCTATACAATTAACATAGATGCAAGTCTTTGTCAGATTTAAGAATGGGGTAATCAAGGAGTAGTTACAAAAAGGAGGGATCAAATTTTTAGTTTGTATTTCAACTAGGATCTTATGAAGTAAAGATATAATTGAATATGGAAAACCTTATAAATCTCTACTATTATGCCATCTATACCAGGGGCATTGTTAAATTTAAGGTTTTTGATTTAATTTTTGATTTCATTTAGAGTTTTTCATTTCTTGAAAGTTGTACTAAGATTTTCTGGGATGGAATTCAAATTTACAGTGATTAATTATTGGGCTGTACCATTTTTGATTATATTATCAGAGTTATAATGTTTGGTGAAATGATATCTAAAGGTGTCTAATATATCTCCGATATCAGAGACTGTCTTATTAGTACCTACATATAATAATTTTAAGATATCATTTGCCTTGGAGTGTAATTTTGCTCTTAATGACAAATTATGCATGTGTTTGGGAGTAATAGCATAAGAGTTTAATTTTTTTCTAGTGCTAAGTTTGTTTTGTGTGCCAAAATTTCTAGATATTTATTGTTTACTGCATCTATTTCTTTTTTATTATTTGAGTTTAATTGTGATGACTTAGATCTCAGGAAGGTTAATTGAGATTGTAGGTTTTGTAGTTTGTTTCCCATTCCTTAAGTTTCTTCTTTTACCAGACTATAGTTTTACCATAAATATATGCTTTTAGGGCATCCCAGACCATAATAATGTTTGTTTCAGAGTTATTATTTGTCTCTTAGAAGAAGTTTAATTCTGATAATAACCATGGTTTAGTTTGGTGATATAGGCAGGAATTCTAATAATTGGATTTAGTTTTGTGAAGTCTATTTGTATATCTAACATAAAACAATCATAGTCTGATAAAGGACAAGGAAGGATACTAAAGGATGTAAGCTTTAATTTTAAATCATTGCAGATAAGGACTTTAGCACTTCTGGTTTGAGTTTTAAAGCTATGATCAGTGTATGTATTACAGAGTGATTTGTTATTTTTAGAGTTATATGTATCATACAGATTATGAGAATTTATCCATTTCCTAAGAATTTTAGCAGTGGATATTAGTCTAAGTGGATGACTTATCTAATAAGAAATTAAAATCACCCCTAGAATCAGATTCCCCTTTGATATATGATAACTAAGATCACAATGTTATTTATCAGCTGAAGCACACAGTCCTGTAAACCAGTAAAGGTTAGCAAGCGTCCAAATTCTATGATTGAATTTTAGGATAATGATAGCTAGTAGTCCCTCGGGGTCCTCATGCTTATATAATATTTGAGGGCAGATAATGTTATGCTTCCATAGGACCATTACCCCTCTCATTTTAGACTTAACTGAAGCATGAGCTAGTATCATATAACTCTTTGATTTTCAAACATCCTTTTCTGTATTTTTAAAATGTATTTCCTGTAGGAATACTATTTGTGGTTTGTTTACGTTAAGGTATCTCAAAAGGTTTGACCTCTTCTTTGAATTACTGATGCCATTTATATTAAGTGAAGCTAAAGACAAAGACATGGTGAGTTATAGTAGTAATTTCTCCAATGGTCAGTAATAACCAATGCTATTATCTCAAAGCATTCAACGAAAAGTTGAGACTGCCAAACTTTGATTTGTTTAAGTGACATGTTTGCCAGAATCATGACTGTGAATATGATGTGAAGTATATTATAATCAGGCTTAAGTGCAGAAAGAAACAACAAAATAATCATATTAAAATATAGAGAAATACATAATGTAATTTCCCAACACATACATGGAATTAAAAAAAATTCCCGGTTTGAAAAATGAGATAAAATCAATCCAACTGCTTTCTCAAAACATCATGAACATACCTATCAGCTTGAAAATGTACTAGTAAAGATACTTGTACTGTAAACATACAATTGGCTGAATAGTTTCCACTAAGTTATTAAAATGTAGTGAGGAAAAAAGGACAAACACACATATATTAGTATATTAAGTAAGTAACTTACCTCCCTATATCAGGACTCCAAGCGGAGACAGTTCCATTAAACACAGTCATTACCACAGTGTGTCTAACACTTGCAGCTGGCCCTCCATCTGTTTTATTCATGAATTGTGTGGATGCCAACTCCTATTGCTCTGCCTGACCTCCCTATATCAGGACTCCAAGTGGAGAAAGTTCCATTAAACACAGTCATTACCACAGTGTGTCTAACACTTGCAGCTGTCCCTCCATCTGTTTTATTCATGAACTGTGTGGACGCCAACTCCTATTGCTCCACCTGACCTCCCTATATGAGGACTCCAAGCAGAGACAGTTCCATTAAACACAGTGTGGGTGTCTTCTTAAAAAGACTTGAATCTGTATCCTGATACAATGTTAAAGTTAATTCCTCATTGTTAGTGACTTGCACACTTGTGATCTCATCCCCCAGCTTGCTTCTAGCCCTGTAGCATTTCTTTTTATTCCTTTCCCTTTCCCCTGCCATCTGCCCTACACCTAGCCTTTCCAAGCTTTAGTTTACTTTGTGAGGCCACTAGATGGCAGCATAGAACAAGCGCACTTGAAGCACGTGATTTCAAAACACATTTACCTGAAAAAAGAAACAATTACTTTGTAACCTCTCTCTCTTATCTCTCGCACAATTCCCCAGATAGAAAAGATGCACTCAGCCTCCTGCATTTCTGCTCCTTACCTGCAGCCTGTCGTGTTTAAAAAAAAAAGCATAAAAAAAAGTAAATCAAAGCTATTGTTTAAAAAAGTGTCTGAAAACCTGTCTACTTACCTGTATTCTAGCATTCTATTTTACCTGATTTTTTTTTCAAATTTTGCGCCACTTTCTCAGCTGGGCCAGCCCCGCTCCATTCGCTCTCGCTACTCTCAGGATCTCTCTGCTCCCCTACCCTACCCCCATTCCCACACACCCCCTTATAAATCACATTTTTATCTAGCCTTGCCCCTCCTACCTCTTCTACATCCAACCACACATCACCACCTCACAGTCACATGACCATCCATACCCTACTACAACTCCACAAATCTAAAAGATACTCCACCCCTTCCCCTCTCCTTACTCCCAGCAAATCCCTCCATCTAACCACACCAACTCACCTAGCCAACCACAACTTCTACTACCACACAACCACTACTATTATATCTTACTAAAGTCTCTATTTATCATCTTCTACTCCACCTTTAAAAAAAAATAAAAATAAAAAATAAATAAAAAAACCTACACTATCTTCCTCTCTTCCTTTACTTACAATACACCTCCTGTACTGTCATCCTATCCCATACCATTCTATTTGTCTTAAAACCATCCATATACCCTGAAAAACTCTCTCACTGCATCCCTTGCCACAAAACTGTACAACAATGCCTCTCCTAACCAACATCATCCTTATCACACTCTCTATACTTCTCCTTACTTCTCAAACTATCTGCTCTTCACATGACTATCCCACCTCCCGTAAGATCCCCTACAATAGCTAGTCATACTCTAACCCTCCCTAGCTACTCAGTAATCAGCTCATATCTTTACAGCACAGACTTAATCTTACAAAAAAACTAATACTCCTCTACCTCCTAAATCACCCCCTACAACCAAGTCTATAAACACAACCTTAACCAAACTAACAAGAGTTTATCAAGAACATTTTACAGGCCAAACAAAAAATCTCCGACAAACACTCCCCCTACCTTCTGGGACCTGACCCTATCCAGTGATATACATCCCAACCCTGGCCCTTCTTCCCACATAAACAACTCCCCCAACCCCACAAAAGCTATTAAATTCACCACAATCAACACCCAGAGCATTAGAAATAAAATTCCACAACTGCATGCATGGGTCAGTCAGTATAAGCCTGACTTTACTGCCATCACTGAAACATGGCTAAAACCATGCATCAAGGACTCTGAATTCCTACTCCCTAACCACTCCTGCCTTAGAAGTGACAGGCTTCACAAAAAAGGTGGATGCATTGCACTACTTTTCCTGAACACCTACGCAATCATTCCTTACTCAAAACTAATACCAACTTTTTCCAACACAGAACTCTTAATCGCATTACTAAAACGTAATAACTGCAAATCCCTATGTATCATAGTCCTATACATACCCCCTGGCAACAACATTCCTATTTTAGAGGAAATTCCTGCTTGGACAACCAATAACATAAATAATGAAACTGTAATCCTAGGTGACACAAACATCAATTGGCTAGATATCACTAAGAACCCCTCTACAGGTGTCAACCTACACAAATATACTCAGCTAATCTGAAATATAACCAGACACAATAAGAAAAACAACAATAGATCCATCTTGGACTGGATCTTAGTTTTTGACCCTGACAAAATCTCCTCCTCTGGCACTCTACCAGATTGTATCAGTGACCACTCACCAGCATATATAATATGCAATCCCACCTCTATATCACATATACACCAATATCGTTACACCAGAGACTTATCCCACTTCTCCCCTGATACCCACAACAATATCCTTCTAAGCGCAAACTGGAGTCCATTAAAAACTCTCCCTCTCAATGATGCAGTAGAATTCTTTAACTCTACATTTCTCAAAATAATAAATAAGCTTAGCTCCACTCAGGCTTAAGAGAATAAGAGCAACACATGCTATCTGGCTAATAAAGTCCACAAAGCAAATTATGGCCACTAGAGATAAAGCCTGGAAAACCTGGAATAAAAATAAAATGTCACCCAACCTCTTACAGTACAAGCAACTTTGCAATCAAGCCAAACACTTACTTATAAAAAATAAAAAAAGACTACTTCCAAAACATCCAAAATCAACACAGACAAAACCCTAAAACCTTCTGGCATGCTATAAACTCCTTACTCCACCCAGGGGAAAAAGCAACCCCTGCCCTGACCTTGAAAAAACTCCCACTGATATAGCCTCACTCTTTAACAATTACTTTATTGATGCCATTGCAAAACTAACCACAACCTTTCCACCTATCAACACCAACTCTCACACTACACCCTCTGTACCTAACAGCACCACCACCCCTCTACCTACCTTCTCATTATCACCCATTCCAACATCTACCATCAAAAAACTTCCCCATAAACTAAAACCCTGTACTAATGCCCCAGATAACCTACCTTCAGAATACCTACAACTAGCTTCCCCTTCTATAGCTTATCCTGTCAGTATCCTCCTTAATAGAGCTATTCAAGAATCATGTGTACCTGAAATCTGGAAAAATGCTTTTGTCCTTCCTCTCCACGAAGCGGGCTCTAATTCTGACATCTCAAACTTCCATCCTATTGCCATACTTTCCCCTATCTCCAAAATTCTGGAGAAATGCATACATACTCAGCTCATAAGCCACTTAATAAGCCACCAAATGCTCTTTCCTACTCAGCACGGCTTTAGACCAGGCCATAGCACCAACACTGCCCTAATTTTCTTCTTAGACACAGTAAATAGAGCCAGTGATGCTGGTTCCTTAGTCTCTGATCTCTTTATAGATTTGTTTAAGGCATTTGACACTATCTCCCACTCCCTCCTACTAACTAAGCTATCCAACCTTAACCTAGGTTCCCCTACCCTACAATGGTTTACAAGCTATCTCAGCAATAGACACCAGGCTACCATATGGCAGCACTCCTCCTCTCCTTTCATGAGCACCAACACAGGGGTCCCTCAAGACTCTAGTCTTGGTCCCCTGTTGTTCAGCATATTCATTAATTACTTTCATAATTCCTTACCCAGAAGTACTGTCATCCAATATGCTGATGATTTGACCATCCTCTGCTTTTCCAAATCTCCCTCTGTTCTGCAGCATCTTACCCAAAAAGCCTTTACTTCTATTGAAACATGGATGTCCCAAAACCACCTAGCCCTTAACACCAATAAAACCAAACTCCTAGTTTTCTCCCCCAAGAAATCCAGCCTTAATGTCAACAATTAGCAGAGCTATAACACATTCTAGTAAAAATTCTTATTGGATGACACCCACGTATATCCTCTAGTCTTATGCAGCAATATGAAAAAGCTGTTAACCAGGTTTTGCTGTACAAATACTCTGTACTTATCTACAGTCTAATAGAACTTCCTTAGCACTGAAGCTTGAGGGCACAGTTATAACAAAATGTTCTCAAAAGCTTGTATAGTTTGCTGTCTTCGAGTATTACATAACCAGGAAACACTACTACAGACTTTAAATTGTGTGTATATTTATGTTTCCAAGTCTGGATTGATTTAGGTGTATACTTGTTTCTGTTAGCTTTAATTTAAATTAGTAATCATCTTAAACTGTCATTTTTCCAATTTCTAAACAGCTTGAAAAAAATAACTTTTTATATAAATCAAAGAATCTAACATACTTAAATGCAGCAGTCTGAGTGTTTTTAGCTTTACTTAGGAAGTTTAAAGCTAAGGATGCATCTCCAGTGCTGTTCCCTACACTTCCTGTAGGGTGCAACATAGCAGAATGGACCAACAGTTTTCAAAAGCCTTATGGAAGCCTTAGGGAAAACACAGCAGTTTAAAAACAGTTTGAGGGTCATCTTGAGGTAATGAAAAGCTTCACCTCAAATTTAAACAACATTATTTGAGTAAAAAATGGCTTAGTGAGGTAAAAAAGGGAAAAATAAAGCTAAAAAAGGGTGCCATGTTTACTAGTAGATGTTAGTGTAATAGATGCTCTAACATTAATAAGACATTAAATTGAGTATTTAAGATTATATAAATGAAAAAAAAACACAGATTATTTAAAGTAATTAAGTTATTGTGACACTTTATATTATGTAGTTGGTTAAACAAGCTGCATTAATATTTTAAAAAAGATTTATACATGTATGCACACAAACAAATACAAACAAAAATGGAGCCCTCCCCAACTAACTTAAAGAGCAGCTGCACATATTAGATTTACACAGACTGCAACAAGGAAAATTCTGAGCTTATCAAAACACTCCTGTCTTGGTTTGTGATTTGTTGTGGAGTTGACTGGTAAGAGCAGTTTTATTTGAATTTATATTGCATTTGTTATCACTATTTTTCACTGTTTGTAGGTAGGAAGATACTGCTTATTAACAAGCTTTACTTTGATTCATATTTTGTTGTTTTACCTTTAGTTTCACTTTTGGTTGTGAGAAAATGATAGGTTTTGGACAGGCAAGCTCTAGCCACCAAAAGGGGCCTAGACAGCTATAAATTTACAAAGACTGCAGTGAGGAAAATTCTGAGCATATCAAAACAATCCTGTCTTGGTTTGTGATTTGTTGTGGAGTTGACTGGTAAGAACAGTTTTATTTGAATTTATATTGCATTTGTTATCACTATTTTAACTGTTTGTAAGAGGAAGAAACTGCTTATTAACAAGCTTTACTTTGATTCATATTTTGTTGTTGTACCTTTAGTTTCACTTTTGGTTGTGAGTCTTGTGAGAAAGGGATAGGTTTTGGACAGGCAAGCTCTAGCCACCACAAGGGGCCTAGACAGCTATAAATTTACATATACTGCAGAGAGGAAAATTCTGAGCATATCAAACTGATCCTGTCTTGGTTTGTGATTTGTTGAAGAGTTGACTGGTAAGAGAATTTTTAATTATTTTTACTGTTAAAAGGAGGTGCGACTGCGATCTATAGTGAGCAGAAGCTACTGCACGCGTGCAACATAAAGAAATTACAACTTCTGGCTGGCTAGTAGAACATGTATGGTGAGAACAACTTTATTGTATTTTATTATTTATTTGGATGTTGCTGGTATAATTTTTGTCAGAGAAGTTGATTTAAATTCCTTTAAATTCTTTGCTACTGACTTTCCCCGGGATTCATGAACCTTGCGCCAGGCGCCCGCATAGCGTTGGCGTTATAACGCCAAATATGGCTGCTGAGCGATTCAGGTATGAATCAATTCCACGTGCACTACCGGCGTGCGCCGGACCTGCGCCGCCCCCGGCGTAGGTATGCTAAACACCCTGTGTGCGGTATTGCACCATGCAAATGAAGGGAAATAGCGATCCACGAAGTGGCGCAGGCGTAGCGTAAGGGCACGGCAATGTAAACCAAAAAAAACGGTTTACATTTACCCAAACATGACCGAGGAGTAACGGAAGGCTGCCAAAGTCAGGTATCATACAGGTGCAATATGCCAATGGGGAAAGGCACCGAGAATGTCCAAAGAAAATATGCACAAAATGTAAAAAATGACATAAATGGTATGTACGTAGAAAGCACAGCAGAACCCCCGGATATGTGCACAGAAGTTGCAAAGCAATGAAATAATATGACAATGTCCTAAAAGAGCAGTATAATACACATCAGCTGCACAGCCACCACACACCATAGTATGTATGTAAAGCTTCAACACCAGCGCAAGGGTTGTCAAGGAGTGGCGGCAGTGTTCGGCGCCGTAACCATGTATTAACAGTCAATGCCATGCAAATGAGGCAGATAATAGTGAATTGCAAAAACGGCGCCGGTGTAAGGCTGGAGCAAACGGCATAGCGGTAGTACACCGAGGAGTGGCCTACATGGGATACATGTCAATCGCAGAGGGGTGTGCCACTGTAGGAGGAAGCACATTGGAGGCCAGCAAACATGGGCTGTACAATGCACATCACAGCAGCAGGACCGGCGTGTGAGGAAATAGATGCGCTGAGAGTACATAATGCGCGCACAGATGCATGTGCACGAGGATGACTACGTACCCCAAGCCAGTCATGTGACGGCCTCCCCGTCAACAAACACGGATATAGGAAGGTAATGCGGAGAATATGAGGAAATGCGGAAGCAGTGTAATTTGAGCCGTAATGAGCAATCAACACCAATCAATGTAGGAAGGGCAAACGGTGGCAGCCGACAACTCTGCATGCAGACTCCTGCAAAACGGGAAAGGGGAGGCATAGGAATGCAAAGATAGTAGGGGATGTAGTTGAAATGCAAAGAGCAAAGAACCAAAATAGCACAGGCAAGTACAGAGGTAGGATAACGGCGGCGGCAGACAAAGTGCAACAGATGCCATGTGCCTGCAGGATGCACTGCAGGCAATAGTAGGTGCAACGTGCAGAAACAGTAAGGTAAGATGCAAAGGCAAGCCAATGCAGGCAAGGGCAATGTAACAGCAAAGGCAACAGCGTTGCAGTTGCAACAGTAAACCACGGAAGATAATCCACAGATACGGTTGCACAGACACACCCAATGACATCACCGGGTGTACAGCACAACAGTATAAAGTGTGAATGCACATAACACACAGCGCGATTTCCCAAACGCCGCACCGTAGGGTGTAAACAGACGGGGAACTTTTAATATGTATATGTTGGGTGCCGCCATGGCCGTGATGCATCGGTATGTGTCAGAGACAGACGGAGTTGCGGAGGAGGGTGCCGACAACTACCGTAGGCCTCACAGGAGAAGGAGAGTGTTCAGACCAAGGGTGACCTACCAGGGGCTGCAAGACCTGGAGATAGTAGAGCGCTACAGGGTGGACAGGGACACGTTACAGCAGATAGTGGAGCTGTGCCGGCCACGCCTGAGAACAAGAGACAACAGTGGGGAGCCCATCCCAGTGGACACAAAGGTATGTGTGAGCTTGCGAATACTGGCCACAGGTACCTTTCAAAGGCCAACCGGGGATATAATGGGCATCTCACAGGCATCAGCATCCAGGGTACTACACCAGTTCCTGGATGCCATGTTACGACATGCCCATGAGTATATAAACTTCCCCAGATCTCAGGAGGAGTTGGCTAGAAATATGCGCCGCTTCCACCGTGTGGCACAATACCCGGAGGTACTGGGTGCGATAGACTGTACACACATAGAAATCAAGTCACCACCCGGGGAGCAGGGTAGACACTACATAAACCGCAAGGGATACCCCTCCATCAATTGCCAGGTCGTGTGCAATGCGCAGGGCATTATCATGGATGTGTGTGCTGGCAGCCCTGGAAGCTACCACGACTCCCATATCTGGCATGCCTCACAGCTGTATCAGGTATTCGCCAGGGGGGACATCACACAAGGTCACCTTGTGGGGGATGCTGGCTACGCACTGGAGCCGTGGTTGATGACACCCATCAGAAATGCACACGCACACATGCAAGAACGCCATAATGAGGCACACGCACAAACTAGAATAATCATAGAGCATGTGTTTGGGATGTTGAAATCACGGTTCCGGTGCTTGGATACATCCGGTGGAGCCTTGCAGTACTCTCCAGGCACATGTGCCCACATATTCATAGTATGTTGTATGCTACACAATATGATTCTGCGGAAACAGCTGCTGCAGGGACATAATGCTGGAGGGCCACCAAGCCCGCCACAACTGCCAAGGCAAGCACAGGCACAGGGCGTTCAGTGCCATGAACACACTGTGCCAGCCCCAGTAGGTAGACAGAGGCGTACCCAATATGCCTACACCCTGGAAAAGAGGGAATGCATAGCACATACTTTGACAGTGTAGGCCCCATGGACTGACACCTCCTTACCTGCACACACAGTAAAATGGACGCCACACAAACATGTCTGCCCGTAATGTGTACCGTATGTGCGGACCTATGTGTGAGTCCAACAAAGGCACCACCCAAACACTGCGCACCCAATAGCCAGCAGAGCATGGAACGCCAACACCTCGACTGCACGCCGGCTCTACAGCAGACGGCGTAGCCGTCTGCTGCCACTTTCGCCGCAAGTCGACTACACATGTACGTATGTGCATACACAGATATGGAAATAGATATCAGTACACACGTAGAAATATATGTACACATACACAGATATAAAGTACAACAGGTTAATATGGAACCCAGGGATGCAAGTTGACAGATAAGTAAGACGTGATATCTCCACATAGTAAACAGAGTGAACGACAACCCGATCATCCGGGAGGGTGGCCAGAGCAGGGAACGCCAGCCATGGAAATGTCAACCTGCATCAATGTATATCCGCGGGTCGGGATGATCACCAGGCCACGGTACAGTAACGGGATATGTGCGTGTCATATCCATAGGATATGACTGCGGAGGTACACACGGCCGCCGGCAATGCGGCCAACGTAGGTATTGTGTTCAACCATCGGTGCGAAAGCGGCAATCATACCTGTCAAGTGTACGTCATTATGAGGAACGTACCTCATCTGGGGTCTAAAATAGTTCATGTTCCGCGAAGTTCCTCAAAGTTCCACATTGAAATAGTCTGTCACACACTCATTGTTAGCAATATATTTAAATGAAACCTGGTAAATAGAAATTAATCATATGAATTCATCAAAGGTTCTTCCTTGTAAGTAAATCAGCATATTTCAACCATCCTATGACCCTCTTAGCTGAAGTTGTTAGTAAGCCATTAGTATGTGTTCCACATTTTGCCCATTTGTTACACATTATGAAGGTGTGTGTTCCTCATTTTGGAAATGGAAGGTAGAGAGCTACGGCGGGAATATGTGTATGTGTGAGGTGAGTTTGTCGTGTGTTCCGCTGCGTGTGCCACTGTAAAATGTGTATGTAGGTGACATGTCACAGGTGGAGTGGAATAGCATGCGTAGGCATACAGTACAGGAACCATAGGCGTATGTATAGCAGTGCCCACAAAGTAGTCTTGACAGCCCCTCAGTGGCTAGGCGTGTGGCGACGTAAAACGATGCTAAGCGGAAATGTCCCAGAATGTACCACAGGACCATAGCCAACAGGAGACGCAAAGGACGCATGTACAAACTATGACCGCATGTATGGCGGCCATATGGTAGACTCAACAAGACATGTCGGCAACGTTACACAGCATCAGGCATTTACGGCGAAGATACGCTTGTGTTATCCCGGCACCGATCGTGGCCACGTACTGACATGTAAATACCGCAGTGTGTTCCACGACTGTTAAGTAAGCAAGCGCCACACGAATAGGAGGCAACCGGTAGCATACAGGCCGTTCCAAGTACAGGACCACAATCACCGTAACTATCAGTGACAAAATGCCAATGGATAGTAGGCACGTACGAACATCCGCAGATATATAACCGATGTGAAGGAGGAATACGTGCAGGAAGCACACATGCAGGCGATACTGACACCACACGACATCAACAAAACAAACACTCCCAGAACAACAGACAGGTAACCTGCAGCTCCCCAAGCAGGGATGGAGCACACACACAAGCATATCGTATGTATAAATGCAAGACCCACACCCGTACCGTCACCCACATCCGCAGATATACCCCATCGCACATATCAAAGGGATACCAGCCGAAACCGTAGCAAAAACATACATGCAGTCAATGACAGCGGCATACCCGCAACAAGCCGCGTGGGAAACACTAGCAGCAGACGATGCTTCCCTGCATCCGTTGTGTACAGGAATATAACAGCTATGTTACACATCTAAATGCACAACGCCATCGACAGACGCCGCCAGGACACGGACACCCACATGTCGAACAAAATATCATACCCAACACACACAATCCATGGCTAACAACACAGCGATATGTACCTGACACCACACATAGCGGATGCAGTCACACAAACATGACACAATACATACCATCCCCACGAAGGTAGTGCAAACAACCAACGGCCACACGAGGAATCAACCATGGCCTAGTTTCGCGCGTAACGTACGAATGGAGGAGGATCACCGGTGATATGTGCATAAGTACACACCGAGGAACAGCTATTGGCGTGATGAACCCACATGCCTCAGGTGACGATGAATAAAAGGAAGACTCCCTGGATATTCAAACCGTATGCTCATACCGAACACAAACCGAAATCAAAGCAAGCAAGCAAGCAAGCTAGCAAGAGGAAGATATTTATGCATACAGAAGCAAAGGCCGGAAAGGTATGTTGAACCCACGATATGTACTGTTGTGTAACGCATGATACGTATGACGAATCTGCACTGTATGTGAACGATGTGTGTAAGTAAAGATACCTGTCCATCAGGCAGACAGTGGTGAAAGGTGGTTATGTAATGCTAAGCCGCGGAGCATACCAACGTCTGTGGACAACATGTGCACAGCAGTGGGACAACATGTACACAGCCGGGATAACCCAAGGTCCCCAATAGGGATTTCAAACACAGAACAATGACACCACCCACGCTGATGCTGTCAGTGGATATCGAACAATGAAGTGCCACAGCAGGGGATAGGACATGTATGTATAGTGTCACAGCACACATGTGCATGGGCATATACCGTCAATGTCATACGGAATGTGCGCACGACGTGCACGTATCCCTCGCAGTAGGGGTGACTATGTCAATTATGTGTAATGCAAAGCTGTCATGATGGATATGTTCAGAAATCATAGACAGTATCACAGGCATAGCATGCATGATGGAGGGATGGCCTAATGTTATGTACATAAACAGGATATGTATGGCCTGCACAAATGGGACAGAGTAGTAGCAGAATAGGTACCCGAAATGGAGTGAACAGCAAGTAACCATGTGCAAACGTTCCGTAGCAGATGCAATGTGTGCAACAATGATGTCTGGCAGGGCCGTGTGTAAACACATGTGCAATGTACACAGTAGTGTCACCCCCCCCATGGTAGTGTCCACTGAACGGCAGAGGTGGATGTCAACTGTATGTCTATACAGTACTTCCGCTGTGGTGGTAGCATGGGTCCGTGTCACCCTACCAGCAAGGGAGCTATCACATGAGTAGTGACACAGTGTGTCCCTGTAGGATGTGCACAGGACCTATGTCCCACAGCACGGTGTGTGTCCAGTCTGTGGAGGTCACACAGACGCCCAGGCTGAGCAATGTGGCATGTGTGCACACATGCAGGAGTGGCCCTCACACACTGCCCACTGCAAATGCCATGTAGGAGTACTACATGCATCAGTAATGTGGAGAACATGGCCCATGGCAGAGTAGAGGACACCCCTGTGTTAGTGGTATGCAGGTGAGCACAGATGTGTTTCACGACTGTCATTTGCATATGTAAACAGTCTGAGCCGGGTAGACATCACGGCATGACTATACTGAGACATGTAAAGGTGTATCCATTGTGTAAGGTACACCACATATGTGGTATTGTAACAGTGCCCGCGTGTACATGTGTGTATGGCACAGGTACAAGGGCAACCAATGTATCAGCCACACATACGGTCCAGAAATGCGTGGCCCTGCACATGTGTACCCGCCATAGTGGAATATGGCAACCACAGCACCATGTGGGGCATGTGTGTGTACAGCAACCATGTACAATGTGATATGCATGTATAGGGACAGTATCCATGTGATACACAGTGCATGACTGTCACTATGCAAAGGTGATGTGTATGCACTATGTGTGATGTAACTGACGCAATGATATCCACATGATATATCTGCCACACTGACACCTGTATGGTTGTTAGCAATATGACTAGGATGAGCTAGAATGCTGCCAGGTATGTAGATGTGGTATATGTAGGCATGGGCAATACTCTGTGACAGCATGTAGTGTATGTAAGTAAATAGTGAGCATGAGGGGCCACATGACTGAGGACTGTGCAATGTCACATGTACCTGACTTGTTGTAGTTAGCATGATATGCCTGCACCACTGTGCGACCTGTACAGGAGGCACATGGCGTAACATCCTGAGACATGGGGTACAATGTGATGCTGGATGCGTACATTGGCAATACCATAAAGTGGAATGGTGCTGAAGGGCAAACAGCGGATAATGCCTGATTTGATACCATCTGTACCACACCAACCACCCATGCAATGGTATGACAGGTGGCCAGCATGTGGATGTGGTGTGCTGTGGCACAGAAGCCCAACAAGGGTGCCAGTAAAGGCATGGAGGTCGTCAATGAGTGTGTGAAGCATGTATGTGAGGATGTGGCCCAGTGCCATACTGAATGGCCCAGTCATGGGTGTACAAATGCAGCCCCATACGTGCAATGCAGTACCACCCATGTGTAGTGTGATAGATGTGGTAGTGTGGTGGTCAGGGTACACAACGTACATGAACGGGCTAGCAGTCAATGCAGTGTGCTGCTGCAGAGACATGTAACAGCCAGGTTGGCGGGATACAACAACTACGGAGATTGGAGGTGACATTGGAACCGTGTTCTAGGACATAATGTGTGCATGGCAGTACTATGTATGTGTCCACAGGGTAACACAATGTCCAGCCATGGATTGGAACCCTGTAGTGAGTGAGACTGTGTATTGTTGGTAGGTACCCCATTGGCAGGCACGATGCCAGCAACATCTGTGTCGGCAATGCCTGCATGACTGTTGTATGCTGCATTGAATGTGGATGTAGCCAAACAGCAGAGACATACCACCACACTGCGTGAGGGCCCACACTGCAATCCATGGCAGTCATGTGTAGGTAGCTATCTGTGGAGTATGTGATGCACCATGACGACACACCATGACTGTCAAGTGACACACCACACACATGTGAAAGTAAGTACCATGCAACAGCCTGCACATGTGCCCATACAGCACATGTGCATGGAACAGGCATACCACTGTGGCGTCTGTGAAAAGGTCAGTACCACCATGTCTCTGTGTGGAATAGCATGGTCCCTACCACGGCGTAAATGTAGCGGAAGTGCACTGTGATATGTGTCGGCATAGTCACGTAGACTGTCCATCGTACGGGGTGCCATGCCATCAACTACCTATGTCAGTGGATGTCGGTAGTACCGGCTGTAGAGTGTATGTACCATGCATGCTGCGATGGTCGTGTGTCTAGGGTGTGGCTAGTAGGGCTGAGAAGCATGGATGTTCAGCAAACAGAGGGGGGATGTCTGTAGGCATAGCACACAGACACATGGAGGTTTGGTGCATGCCGAGGGTAGTGTAGGTGTGGTATGTGTTGTGTAATGTGTCTCCCAGCTATGTGTACTGCATGGCCAAGCATGTGTGGGTACATAGGAGTCCATACCAGGGAAGTGTGTGATGCTGTCAATACATGGCAGTAGCAACTGTCCTATGTGCAATGTACAGTATGCCAACACGGCTAGCATGTAACCTGTGGTGTACAGTGTATTCACCGTCGTGTGTCACAATGTGCGTAGCGGTCACGAACATGGGTATCTGAACATGGATTACCTATGATGCAATGTGTCTCGGGAATATACAGTATGTGTGTAAATCACTGTGTTGTGTGGGAACCACCCACCCGTGTGTGATGCAGTCCAGGTATGTGCCTGGGAGGTATGATCTGTGTACAATCTGGACTGGCAGGTGTGCCGTGTAGGGCATGGAGGCAGGTCCCAGGCACTGCAGATTAATGACATGCGCGCCGTACTGTGTGTGCAGTGCTTGTGTACAGCACAGTGGAGGGTGTAAGCACTGTCACACATCACTGCATGCTGTGCCTACCTGTGACAGCCCTGCCGGAGACAGACATGTGACAGTGCTGCACAGGCAGCATAGCATGTGAAGATGTACATGTGGGCTGCACACCTTAGGCAGGTGTCCACAGGTCATGTGTGCCACGGTAGTGTGGTTGAACATGACTATCAGACTGGACAAACACCACATGCCTGCATAAGTACACTATGACCATAGTCAACAGTCCCAGTGACAGAGTAGGGCAATGTCCAGTATCCCTGCGTGCAGACCACTGGCTACTGGACACCTGGCTAGACACACACATCCAGAGGGTTAATTCACCATTGAGCCATCACATGTGCCAGTCCATGTGGGCCGTACAATGTCATCACAGGGTGGTCACAATAGCAGGTGGCAAGGCAGACACGGTGTACCAGGTGATGTGTCATGTGTGCATATGTCGAGTAGCACAGCCGTTCACATGTCTGCAACATAGTGGTGCACAATGTATACTGTTACAGGATGTATGGAACTGCACTGTCACCCACTACAGGGCCATCTGACACAGGTGTGTTGTGACAGGTGTAACTCATGTTTGCACAGGATACACACTGCTGTTGTAGGCAGCCATGCTGGTGGCTACCAGTGATATATGCAGTGGTCATACAGACATACCGCACACAGTGTTCATGCCGTACTGTCCATTGTCGTGGACGATGTGCTGCTATGTGAATGTAGGTGTGTGTTGTGAATGTTACACATCCAGATGACACCATCTGGCGCAGTCATGGTCGTAAACACCATTACACACATCTATAGCAGTCAGAATCCAGTCATGACAATGTGTGTCAGTCACCCTCGTACTGTGTGACATATGTGCACATGGTGGAACAGCTCCCACTGTCATCTAAGATGGCTACATGATGGCTGGAATGTGCTGTGGAAATGTACAATGCTGTTAGCCCAATGAAGTACCTGGAATCACACACAGTACGCTATGGCAGCCATGTAAACCATGCACAACAATGACCGGCCAACAGACACAAACAATGCATTGACACGTGGAACATGTGCACATGACAACCCCCAATTAGGTATGTTGCACATATTGATGTACAATTGTCATCTATGGCCATAGCATGGATGCAGACGCACATACCCCACAGGTAGTACCATGTGATGTAGGTAGGGGGGCATTGCTCGTGTACATGTGACAGTAGGTGTACAGACACATGTGCTGCATAGCCGTCATGTAGGGTTAGCTGTGGCATGTGACCACTGGACATGCCCGTACAATTGACCATGTCCCACAGCAGATGTTGTATGTGTGTACCACATCTGATGTGCTGGCAACAAGCTGTGACGTGTACGGCCGCCGATGTACCTGTGTGACATTGTCTGTGATGGGTGCAAAGGCATATAGTATCGTCTTGCATGGCCACAAGCCCCACATAGGTGCATAGCCTGAACATACAATACAAGGAGTGTGTGGGATGATAGCAACCCACAGGTGGAGATGGGTACAGACGGCAGCCCACAACCACATGTGTGTGTACGGTGTTCATGTCCACGACACATGAGCATCTGAGAGGCTAGCGTTACAGCTGTACAGGGTTGCATGCATATATGTTCAGCAACATCCCAGTATGTCCCACCACTGGCCCGTGGACCGATGGACACCAACCAAATGTGCAGATATGAGATGTGCACAGCACATCACAGATGCTTACTGTAGAACAGGCCTACCGTGTAGACATGTGCACAGTAGGTCTGCGCCAGCTGCAGTCAAACATGTTATGTGCTGAACCACAGCAATAGTCCAGGCAATGCCACAGATGGACGTGCATGCATCTGTATATGTATGTAAGTAAATGCCTCTGGCATAGCAATATAGCTGTGTCACCGTTGTGAACAACAATATGAATGGGTTGTATGTGTGAGGGGTGCGTCATACGTGTATGGTCAGATCGACGATACCATCAGTGAGCCTGCTATGTGAACATCCCTGTCCCCATACATGGATACCTATGCTGTGCCCAACACCACATTCACAGAGGGAGGGATGGCGGTGTGTAGTGCAGCAGCAGACATGGGGGTGGCAGCAGGCACTGGATGTACACATATGTGGTACCCACATCAGTGTGGGCAGCCATCCATGTGCACGGGATAGCGGTGTGTGTCCATATACCGCACTGTGTTGATCAATATCCCAGCACATAGCACCTGCCAGGGTTACAGTGTATGCATGGATGTGTGATACCTGCATGCACCAGACACACCCTCAGCAAGCAGCGTGCAGCATACCTCGCCTGAGGACAGTGTCCACACCATGGTGATAGACATGTTGCATGTCCATATACACACAGCAATGACATATGGAATGGACAGCCACCCTGCCAATGCCGTCAACCCCCAGGTGGATCACAACCCAGTGCCATGTATGTGGCATACCCTGCCATATCATGCAGACCTGCCCAGCAAGGCTGCATGAGCTATCACAGTCCTACATGGTGCAATGGACAAAAGGCACTCTATCAACCATACACAGCAGTAATGTGGCGGTGATGCACCCTGTCGTGTTACAGGTGCTGTGTCATGCTCTGCACAATGTGTGTGTACATGCTATGCATGGCCTTTCCTGCTAATGTGTCATGGTTACACATTGCCCCATGTCTAGCACATGTGCAACACAGGTGAGCTGTGGCAAGTTGTCCAACACCCGTACAGTGCTGTGTGGAAGTACATGGCACAACACATGCATGTGCAGGTGTCCATGTGTATGTGTACAGTGCCGCTGCTGACGTTCACAATGGCCACAGACGTGATGTGTACTGACATATACACAGCGTCCAGGTGAACAGTAGCACCGACGTCACATGGGGACCTATGCCAAGTGATATGGACATAGGTGCAGCCAGGTACACATGTCCACAGCAGGCTAACATCTACATGGTGCATGTGCAGTGTGATGGGGTGGCACACAGATATGATGTGACACCCACTGCTCAATGGTGTGAAGCCAGCACATCGGCTGTGTCACTGCCACGATGCCTTTCACAGATTACTGTGCAGATGTCGTACATGTCAT
>NC_056739.1:476183934-476328934 GCF_019279795.1 Protopterus annectens
ATCCTGTAGACAGCCGCTTTGATGCTGTGATGTGCATTGTACAGCCCAGATTTGCTGACATCCAATATCCTTCCTCCTACAGTGGCACACCCCTCTGTGGTTGACATGTATCACGTGTAGGCCACTCCTCGGTGTAGTACCGCTACGCCGCTTGCTCCATCCTTACGCCGGCGCCGTTTTTGCGATTCACTATTATCTGCCTCATTTGCATGGCATTGACTACTAATACATGGTTACGGCGCCGGACACCGACACCACTCCTTGACAACCATTGCGCTGGGGTTGCAGCTTTACATACATACTATGGTGTGTGGTGGCTGTGCAGCTGATTTGTGTTCGACTGCTCTTTTGGGACATTGTCATATTATTTCATTGCTTTGCAACTTCTGTGCACATATCCCGGGGGTCTGCTGTTCTTTCTACGTACGTACCATTTATGTCATTTTTTACATTTTGTGCATATTTTCTTGGGACATTCTCGGTGCCTTTCCACATTGGCATATTGCACCTATATGATACCTGACTTTGACAGCCTTCCGTTACTCCTCGGTATGTTTGGGTAAATGTAAACCGTTTTTGGTTTACATTGCCGTCTCTACGCTTCGCCTGCGCCACCGTGGATCGCTATTTGCCCTCATTTGCATGGTCCAATACCCCACACAGTGCGTTTTGCATACCCACGCCGGGCGGAGACGGTCCGCGACGCCGGTAGTGCACGTGGGATTCATTCATACCTGAATCGCTAAGCAGCCATATTTGGCGTTATAACGCCGACGCTATGCTGGCGCCTGGCGCAAGGTTCATGAATCCCGGGGAATTACTATGAATGTTAAAATAGATAACCAAGACATGTAGCTATATCAACAAATTATTTACCTGTTACTTTTGAGATCTAAAAATGTTATCAATACCTATAGATTAATAACAAAAATTAAATATCAAGATGCACTTCTATATTCAAAATTTTGGGAAGAGAAAAATAATAAGATCACCGTTGAACAAAAATCTGCTGCAATTGAGCTTACTTTGAAACTAACCCCCCTCAAAAAACTAATTTACACCCAAATTATGATTAATAACAATGCTTATCACACGCCACTTTTTCTAAGTAAAATTAATCCCTCACACTCTTCTTATTGCACCATATGCCAAAACAGTGTTGCAGACACTCTTCATAATTTTTTGAGCTGCAAGAATGTTTACAAATTATGGTGTTCATTAAGAGCCAAGTTAGAAAAAAAAGAGATACACTAAATCTACCCTGTCATGGGAAATGGCAATTTTATATGTATTCCCTACCAGTTTTTCCTATGAAAATAAACACATCATAGTCACACTGTGCTCAATGATGAAATCATACATAGCCCAAAATTGGTTAGATAGAAGTAAAATCACATGGGAAGAATTTAAAGGAATGGCTATAAAGTACTTATTAGCCAGCAAACTAATTACAAGAAGCCAAAAAAAAAACTATCCTACTATCAGAAATATTGGAGAACGCTTATAGAAATCTTAGGTCAAAACTGATTTATGAACAAGGGACTACAATTTCAGTATTATTCTATGTAAATAAGGGAAACTAAAGATATGTAATATTGCAAAATGTTTAACCACAACAGCAATGGGCAGGTCATGGCAGTACATATAAGATGAACATTCGAGGTGATAGCAATGTACATAGTGTATATAGTTAGTACAAGATATAATGGAAGTTAGGTAGACTAGAATGTCTTAATGCAAGTGTTTTAATATCAGATTTCAATATTTTGCATATTATCTCTGTGTAGTTTTCTGTATTATAGCTCAATATGAACAGCTTGATTGTTAATTAATTTTGCATATTGTTAGTTTAACACTGATGGTTCATGTTATATATACTTTAATAGGATTACTGCACCTAGATATTCCTAGTACCTGTTCTTATATTTTTCTGTGATATTCTTTTCTTGTATTAAAATAAGTATAAAAAATGCAATAAAAATATATTTGAAAAATATATATATATATTGATGCTAATAATAGAACTCCCATGAGGCATTGTTGAAATGCAAAAGTGTGTTTAATCTTCCCACACACCTGGTTGCAAATGCCTTTGAGAGGATGTGTGAGAAAGAAATAATAAGTTCATTAGGAAATTGTAAGGATATATTAACCTATAATATTTCTATTAAAGAAAAATCTATTTTAAATGATGTTACATCAGATAAAACCATTATATGTATGAGACCTGATAAAGGAGGAGGAATAGTTCTTGTGGACACTGTCGATTACATTGAGAGAATGTCTTCTGTGTTGACTGACACTTGTATATATCAAACCATGTCTGTTAATGAAATTAATACAACTTATAGATCTATTAATTTATATCTTAATGAATTAATATTATATGATATTATTTCTGCAGATTTTGCACAATTTTTGAAATTAGATAACACCATCATATTTTTGGAGTGCCTATGATTGATTTGAATGTTAATTATCCCCCACTTCATCCCATTGTTTCAGCAAATGAATTAATTACAGAACCTATAGCTAAATATATTGCCAGGAAGTTAAAAAAACTGTTTTTGAAGTAGCAAATTTATTCTGAAAGATCCTTGTGACTTTATAGATAAGTTAAGTGACTTAGAAGTGGATGATGACAGTCTTCTAGTCACTTTGGACATCAAAAGCTTGTTCACAGTTATTCCTTAGGAAGCAGTACTTTTATTGGTCAGTGAGATGGTTACTGAATATGATGTTCTAACAGTAGTCGAGGTTTGATTAATTACAGAGTTCGTGAATATTATTTTGTATAATAATTTTATTTATTTTTTTGTATGTAAATATTTTAAGCAGTTACGGGGAGTAGCAATGGGGGCTGCATGTGCCCCCATTTTTACCAATACACCTTTACATTGATGGGAGAAAGAAAAAAATCTTTAATACTGATTTGCATAAAAAATGTCAGGTGTATCTTCAGTACCAAGATGATATATTTTTAATATGGAAGGGTGACCAAGTACAACTCAATGAGTTCATCAGCGAGTTGAAACAAACTACTTCATTTCCAAGATTCATCTTCAAAGCTAGTAAGGATGATATTGACTATTTGGGTGTTAAAAACTTTAAAGGGTAAGTAACATAAATTAGAAATGATTGTTTGCAGAAAACCTACATCCAGTAATTCCTTTCTTCATTTTACCAGTCATCACCCTATACATCATAAGAAGGGGGTTCTTAGGCACCAACTCATTAGGATTTTTGAGGCTCCCTTCTAAAGATGAATGGCATATAGAAGAGTTTAATAAATTGAGGTTTATGTTCCTTGAGTAAGCATATACACAAGCTATAGCAGATGAATATTTTAGCCAAGTTTTACTGCAAAGATATGAATAGTATGGACCTATTATCCATACCAGTTTTGATCAGTTATGGAAAAATAATCAAAATGGTCTCAATATGGTAAATAGTAACAATAATAGATTTTGTAATCACATTGTGTTGCACTACTCAGTAGACACAGGTGACATCAAGAAAATCATGCCCAAAAACTAGAATATATTGGAAAGTATTGATTTACCACATGTGAATCGCTGGGATTCAATAATCTCCGTGCAGGAATAGTGCTATTCCTGCATGAAGGGACCCATGTCCATTTTCGCACAGGCCTAACAGCAGTGCACCTTGCATATTCATGAAGGCGCACTACTGATAAGGGCTGTATGGACACAAACTGTGAACAAGTGCAGGGGGCATGTTCCAGTAGTGCTCATACAGTTAACACGCCCCCTGCACTCAGAAAGTACCATACAGCACTTCGTAAAAATATTTTTGCATAATATTAGAGAACATCTTTAATATAATGCCAGTATTTTAGTGTCCATGGACACTGAAATTAAATAAATGAGTATTTAAGTGCCCATGGATAATGAAATACATAGGGGAGCAAGAAAGCAATGCAGGAGGTATGTGACAGGTTCTGTCACATACCACTTGCATTGTAAAAGTGCCATACAGCCATAGCCCCATACCTCACAACCTGTTAAATCAAGAAATCTGGACAAAGGCACAAATAATGGGGGACATACCCCTAAAAATAGCGACACTTTTTAAATATTGCTCTTACAAACTTAGAAAGTTGACAGAAAACAGGTTATGCATTAGCATTAATTTTCTGAAGGATAAAAGTCTGAAACTCAAATGTATGCCATTATTTCCTGACCACAGTCCTCAATGACTTGCCAGAAAACCACATTTTGATCATAAACAGGCCAAAATATGAGACAAAAATCTGGACATTCTGTGAACATCTGTACAGTTGAGAGGTATGCATAGCCCGCAACTGTAAATGTTTCCGCAGAATGCCCAGATGCCTGCCGAACATACCTCTTAACCTCCTTGCACAAGAACGTTGCACAAAGCCATAAATAATGGGAGGACAAAGGCACACAAATAGGGACATGTTTTAAAAAGTGCACTGACAAATTACAAAAGGGCCTTACAGAAACAGATGCTTGGTGCCAGAGCCATGGGCTCAAGCTCAATGCCAAGAAATGTATAATTATCCCCTTTGGGAAAAAACACCCATGAATTACCACATAGGTGGCAGTACACTAAACACCAAAAGTGTGATAAGAGACTTAGGGACACAGGTGGACAGTGGACTCACCTTCGATAATCACATTGCCACAAAAGTCAGGAAATCCTCGTATGTGGCACACCTCATCACTAAGAGCTTTTCATCCAGAAAAAAGGAGGTTATTGTCCCACTGTACTCATCCTTCATTAGACCCATTATAGAATGCAATGCTCCATTTGGTATGTACCTCTCAAGACATCTGCAACAACTGGAAAGGCTGCAGAAATACATCACTAAAAGAGTCACAGGCCTAAAGCAGATGCCCTATGCTGACCGTCTAAAAAAACTCCAGCTATACTCTGTCGCATATCATCTACTCAGAGGCAATCATTGCTTAACATACAAGGCCATGTCAAACCCAGACCTGTTGGACATGCTACACTTAAAGAAATCCCAATCCCTCAGAGCCACACACTCCAAGGATCAAAACATTGTCATCACAATAAACAAAACATGCTGGAGGGATAGTTTCCTGACCCAGAGACTCCCCAGACTCTGGAATAGACTGCCCATATATGTCAAGCAGAGCGCTTCTTTGGCCCTCTTCAAAAGGAAGCTTGACGATTGGATGGGATTTAGGAAATTCATCTCGGGGATCGCATCAGTCACCCTGCTAGACAGGGGTCCAGGGAAGTAAATATTGTGGGAAGAAATAGCCAGGGAATTGTTATGGCTAGGCATGTATAGGCCCTAAGGCCAATAGCCTAGTACCAACCTATGACAAACCCGAAACCTGACAAAATAAAAGGTTTGCAGTAGCACAGACTTCCTGCAGGGTATGAAGACTGAAACTCAAATGTCTGCCATGTGAAAGCACCATACAGCCATAGCCATTAACTGTACAGGTGTCTGTAGAATGCCCAGATGCCTTCCTCACTTACTTCTCACCCTCCTAGAGCAATAAAGCAGTACAAAGCCATAAATAACAGGTGGACAAAGGCACATAAATAGGGCCACATTTTAAAAAGTGCACTGACAAACCCAAAAGCTCACAGAATAAAAGGTTTGCAGTAACACGGACTTCCTGCAGGGTATGAAGGCTGAAACATAAATGCCTACCATGTGAAAGTGCTGTACAGGCAAAGCTCTCAACTGTACAGGTGTCTGCAGAAGGCTCAGATGTCTGCCTCACATACCTGTCAACCTCCTAGAGTAACAAAGCTGTACAAGGTCATAAATAATTTAAGATATTTTTTTTTTCCATGCCAAGGGATGTTTAAGTGTAGCTGAGCGGGTGTGTGCATTATGGCACTCTGCCCAGCATTGCTTAAACAAACCACAGGAGATAAATAATAATATACAACTAAAATGTTAATGCTGTGATAGCGTAGTCGTTTGCGCCCTGGTTTTGTACGTAGGTATTCATGGTTCAAGTACCAAGAATGGCATTTAATTTTTAGATAGGAAAGCAGTGTTAAAGTGTTTTCTTTTTTTTAAATAAAGTAGTAATTGATATTTGTCAACCAGGGTAGTGTAGCTGGTCAAAAATGTAAGTGTGAGTGCATATAACATGTGAAATTACCCATGTACACACATGTCCGATACAGTATAGTCACACCCCATGGTAATGTAATGAAAACACATAGAGGGATGTTATGTAAAGTAAATCATATACACTTACTAATATGTCAGTAATGATTAATTAAGTTATTATCCTTATATTTTAATAAAATGAAAGGTGAGCAGTGCTCAGCTATGGTTAGCCAGTGTAAGCATTGCTTAAATGTGAATGCTAAGCAGCAGTCAGCTCAGCTAAACAGATTTCCGCACTAGTAAGCAATGCTCAGCAATTACCCCTTTAACCACTATTCAACCCAGCTTACTGGGTTTGTGCATTGCTTAGCTGTGCTCAGTAGCTTTGAAATAGACCAGTTATGGCAAAAGGCAGAAATATGGCCTTATTTAAAGCACACAGGTGGGAACACACCCAGTACCTGTTATAGTTCAACCTGTGCAGGAATCATGGCTGGTGTAGGTGATGATTCACACTTTAGGGTGCAGCGCTGGGGCATTGTGGAGTCCATGGTCATGGCTAAACTCTTTGTATGTAACCATGATGAGAGATTGCTGCAGGGCCAGTACTAGGGCTCCCAGTATAAGGCAGAGGCCTGGGACCATCTCACCTGTGATCTCACCAGTGCTACTGGCATCCCCCGAACTGGTGAGCAGGTCTGGCACCACTATGCTGACTTAAAGAGGAGGAAGGGGGGCGCTCTTGGACCAGTGGATCCAAGATGCCAGGGACAACCATGCTCCAGCAGTTTGTAAGTGTCACAGATATAGGTGTACCAAATTCTAGCCTGAGGATGTGATAGACAGGTATGCATAATGTTTGATTTTCTCCCCTACAGCTGCAGTAGAGAGGGCTAGTAACATCAAAGCCCATGCTGACAGACTGCAGAGGCTGCTCTAACAGGCTGGTCAGTAAAAATCTATTTTGTAGTATATTGTGCAATTAACTAAGAAGGAGTACATTGTGTAGTGCTAGTAGGTGTATTGTTGCTGTGTTAACTGAATAAATAAAGTATGTCCGACTAAGACTGATCTGCAATAAACATTTATAACATAAACGGTTGTGTTTACTCTGGTATGTTGCTGCATACATAGAATGGAGCTGTAAAACAAGATATAAATGCCCAGTGTTAACCTTTGCTTTCCAGATTGTAGTAATTTAAAGGATTAATGCACAGTATGCTAATTATCTGTCATGCATGCATCACAGGATTACAAGTTCAGACTGTCTAACCAAGAGACTAATAGGCAAAAACCAGAGAAACAAGAAATGTCAGTTCCCCAGTAGCTCAGTGTGATTAGAAATAGCTTAGTTTTTATTCTGCACACCCATACACGGGTCAAATCCAGGGAGTGGTACTAAGATGTGTGCATATCTACACACAAGGAATCAGGAATATACGTAACAACAGACAGGTAGTGTTAACAGATATTTTTTCCACAGGTTTTATACATAAGGAAATGTTGGCAGTAGCTGTATGAAGGGTATACTAATAAACTGTGCACAACTGTTCAACTGTCCCAACACATGCCTGCAAATGACAGCAGGATAGGTACATACAACATGCACACTTCCTGATACATGTCTCTCAAGTGTCACACTGTCATGGCTAGTGGTCACTACTGCCAATAACCCTGGACAATAATAGGAAACCAGTTGAAGTATGCCAGTAGCACACTCACATAACAGCAGTTCAGGGTACCCCTCCTGTGCCAGATATGTAACACTGGCATGTACGAGTCCCCTCTAGCTATGTGCCCAGAGTTGTCACAGTTTGCCCCATACCATTCCAGGCTGACAATTTAATAGGTATGTTTGTGCTACAGAAGCTATGGGCCATAGGTAGATGTAAAGTGAGGGGAGACCCATAGAGTATTGAGTAGTAATGTTGTGGAAAATAGAAGCATAAACAGTTGTTAATGGACATTTTGCCTCTCCTCCATCCCTCATCTGCATCAATAATTATTATTCTTATACTGCGGGTATGTTCTTCTCCAAAACTAATGTTGGTACTTGTGTTCTGTTATTGTTCATATGCTTGATTGGTTGCATGCTAACATACCTTATTCAAATACCATTTTTGGTGGCCTGTTGCCGTCAATGTTACCGGCATGCTGTTAGGATACATACTGTTGTTCCATTTATGCATGTGTTCTGTTTGTTATGCAACTGTCACAAATCTGTTTTATGGGGTTAATTGGAACACCCACACATGCTGTTATAACTAATTTTGAAATGTGTTGTTCGTGACTAACCAACATATTATTCTGTAAAACCTCAACACCAAAGCACATTTGGGAGGGCAGATCCTGGCGGATCTGCTTGTCCCGCCTCATCTGGCCATGTTTCTGGGCCCCAGCACATCTGGGACTCAACCCAGGACTTCCTTGTCCATTGGTCCTGCACCACCTTTGGGTGAAACTGTCCCAGGGGATGGGCCTGTCCCCACTAGGATTAGGCATGGACAGGAGCCTGTCACCAGCAGTCATTTCCAGTTGTATGTGCACAGTGGGTAGCCAGCTGCACCAGATTGAGGACCGTGTGGTGCTTCTTGAGTGTCAGCCTGTCCCTCCTGCTCAGCCCTAGCAAAGCAACCTTTGGAGCCATGAAGGAGCAGTGGTGACTGCCCCTGGGTGGGGACCTTAGTCCCACTATATCCATTTGGGGGCTCATGGGCTTTGGATTCCCAACCACCCTCCCCATCCAAGGTGTTTACCCCCCTCATATGTCATAAACTTCCCCTGGCTGCTGTCATGTCTGTCTGCAAATGCAACCTATCCCACCGAACCTACCTCCCCAAAAATACCCACAGCCCTTCCCCAACATCCCACTCTCACCTTAAAAAAATGGCATCTGTCCCGCAAAAAAAAAAAAAAAAAAAACATTGCACCATACATAGCTCTACATTTTGCCCCCATGTACAGTGAAACTAATCAAGCAACACACAGATTATTCTGCAAATGTCTGTAGCCAATACCCCTCCCTGTGGGGTGTGAGGCTGTAAATTCCAAAGTCTACACATTATTCACAGCTGTAGCTGCAGAAGAAATGTAGAGTTATGGTCCTTTCCTAAACCTGTCCTGTACCTCCCTATCTGCTTTTCTTAATGTTTTACCCTGTGCTTGCCCCCATTTCAACACTTTCTTATCACCCTTTTTTTTTTTTTCTGTAATGAAAATTAGCACATGTATAAGTGGGAGTAAGTGACGCTAACAGGGCAATGCTTAGCTCCACACAAAATCGCACAAACCTGCTTACAACTGCCTTAATCACTTTGTCTCCATCAACTCTTGGTCTGCCCAGCAACAGAATAATCAGCACTGCTAAGCCTCAAACCCAGGATGCTGTGCACTACAATCACAGCAACATACCACCACAACATTTGAACAGTGGGAAGCTGCAATGCTTTTACAAATATATCATGTATTCTGGTCATCTAACATTAATGAAAAAAGTCATCACTTACAAGTCTGGAGCCCAAAACCCTGTGCACTACAATCTCAGCAACATACATCTGCATCATCTGAGCTGTAGGGATTTATAATGTTTTTACAAACATATCATGCATATCAGACATTTAACATAAGGGGAAATTGTATATCTGTAGTACTGTTATATACATATATATGTATATATAGATGCCAATATCTCTCTCTCTCTGTCTCTCTAGATATATATATATATATATATATATATATATATATATATATATATATATGTGTGTGTGTGTGTGTGTGTGTGTGTGTGTGTGTGTATCTATATCGATATAGATATATATATATATATATATATATATATATATATATATATATAGATAGATAGATAGATAACCAACCTCTTACTTTAACACATCTGCAAAAAGACTGACAAACTGGGAGGATAAAGGGCAAACAATAGTGACATCTTTGATATATGGCTGTCAAACTCGGAGAAGTCTGCTAGAGTGGCATGGTTTGCTTTAACATGCAAGTCCAGATAGATTCCAGCTCTGAAACACTCAAATGAATGTCATTATTTACCACATCATACTTACATCATTAGACACAGTGTCAATACTCACATCATCCCATTGATTTATCAGAAACCCACAACTGTTATGAGAAACAGACCAAACATATGAGCCACGCATCTGGACAGCATCTAGACATCTGGACAGTGGAGAGGTATGACCGCAGTCATGTTACAGAATGGAAAAACCCGTGACAGCTGCCAACCATGTCACCCAGCACCTTCTGAACCAAGTAAGACCAACATGACACTACCCCATCCTTTCATCCCTACAGTATTCAGTATTCCCAAGGTACACAAGAATGTGTACCACCCCCACCGACTTATACCAGCAGCACATAATAGTTCTACCTACTCATTGGGAGTATTTGTAGACCACTTACTCAAAGACTCACATCGTCCCATCACCCATGTTTTAACTGACTCATGGGATTTTTTATTGAGGGTTAGGGAAGAATTTTTTGGTGAGACAACAAGTTTTTCCACCTTAGATGTGGTTGACTTATTTAGTTCCATACCACATGACATAGGGCTTGAACTATACTTTAAAACCCTTTTGGAATATATGACATGTAACAGGGCTCTTATTAACTTTATCATGGAGGTCATGGAAATGATATTACATAACTACATCATGTATGAAAATTAGTTTTTTAAGCAATCAAAATGGGGTTGCAATGGGATCAAGCTGTGCTCCCTTGTATGCTAATGTAGTGATGGCATCATGAGGAAAGAGACACATTTTTTACTCAGGATTTGAAGGTGAATGGTTTATCTATTTGCGTTATTTGGATGACATTTTTGTCCTTTGGAGAGGTGAGAGGGCAGTTGTGGATAATTTTCTTTATTATATTAACAACATCTGTAGTTATTTTAAGTTTACCCATAATTTTTGTACCACTGCCATAGATTACCTTCATGTTGCATTCACTAAGGACACCAATCAGGGTAAGTTTACTTCCAAAGTATTTTGAAACCCACTTATTCCAACAGTTTTTTGGCTTATGATAGTAACCACCCATATTATTTCAAGAGGAATATTGTAAGGGGTCAGATGATCCAAGGAGCCAGAATGTGTTCTACACTTACAGATTTTAAGATTGAGCTTGGCAACCTTATATACATATTTGTGGCTAGAGGCTACCAGGAGAAATGGGTTTAGCAGTTCAGTGCAGAAGTCCTTGAAGGTTGGGGAACTAGGTATGTTCCCTTGCTAGGACAAGGTTTTGTCAACAATAATGGGTCACACAAATGACTGTAATTTTTCACATTCTGTGGTTACCTGTTTTGGTTCTTTTGGCCAGAAGCTTAGAGATTTTTATTAAAAACTGGGTGATTTTGGAATGTAATAGTGACCTTCACAATATCTTAGGTAATTGGTCACTTTTTACACATAAAGTTGGACATAACTTGAAGTTTTTATTCAAACACCCACTTACTAGCAAAATTGTTACCAAGGGAACAAAGAGATGTGGAACCTGTAATTGCAGTTCATTTGTTATGAACACAATAAACATTTTGATAGGTGACTCCCTTCAGACAGTTAAACTTGCTGGATGTAACTATGATAGTAAAGGATTAGTTATGTAAGTGTCTGTCAGGCTTGTAATGGGTTTTACATGGGTAAAACTGAAAGGTCCCTACAGAAAAGAATTTGTGAACACCTTTATGCTTTAGAAACCCACAATACTAACAATGCCCTATATAAACACACACAGTCCTGTTCCATTTATAATGGTTTTAAGTCTGGCATTCTCAAGATCATAAAGAAAAACATTAGGGGGACAATTGGTCCAACGAAATAGGCAAATGTGAATTTATGTGGCAATTAATACTCAATTCCAACAGCCCCCCTAGTATGAATGAGCACATATCTTTGGTCCTGATTTTAAGAGATAGAGCATCTATATTATAATAGATTTTTCTATTCAACACCTTTTTCCAGTTTTTAGAAATTTTTTACAAAGTGTTGGCATTCAAATTCTGTGATTGATTTATTTCACACTATCTATAATGTGTACTTTGTGTTTCGTGGCTGACCTTTAGGGATGCTTCTTTAATTGTTAATTGTTTAATTAATGATTGTTGCTAGTAGGCAGTCACTTTGGTTTTTATAAAGTCCTATACTTGTCAGGACAAAAGCAGTTACCGAGATTACTGTAGGATTTTTAATAAATCCTTGTCATCACATTCCATTGACTGTTTATTTGGACTCCTCTCTCACTTCCAGTAGGTGGTTTTGTGTTTTCTTGGTTGTTTTTTCCACCTGGTCTACGTTCATTCTGGTTATATTCATATATATATATATATATATATATATATATATATATATATATATATATAAAAACCTCTTACTGCAACACATCTGCAAAAAGCCCAACAAACCGGGGGGATAAAGGGCAAACAATAGTGACATCTTTGAAATATGGCTGTCATACGAGTAGAAGTCTGCAAGAGTTGCATGGTTTGCTTTAACATACAATTCCAGATAGATTCCAGGTCTGAAACACAAATGAATGTCATTATTTACTGATGTCAATGCTTACATTATCCCAGTGATTTCTCTGAAGCCCACAACTGTTATTGGCAACAGACCAATATGAGCTACGCATCTGGTGAGTGTCTAGACATCTGGACAGTGGAGAGGTATGACCGCAGTCATGTAACAGAATATAAAAACCCATGACAACTGCCAACCATGTCACCCAGCACCTTCTGAACCACAGTAAGACCAATATGATACTATCCCAAATCAGCTCTGGGCAATTACCCATGTATATCCAAATATCATATGTGCATATCTCCCTCCTGGAAACAATATTAACACACTTGAACATATCCTCAACTCACTCTCTACCAACCTCCCTCAAGAAACAATAGTCTTAGGAGATTTTTACATCAATTGGTTCTCCTGTAACAGTCCTAACCCCACCTCCCATATAAACCTATATGGATTTAAACAACTCATTAGTAGTCCTACAAGAACCAATAAAACTAACAATAAAGAAACCATTCTAGACTGGATTCTCACAAATACTCCACAACAAACCTATCAATTAGGCATCCTTCCAGATGACCTAAGTGACCACTCACTAACTTACATCATTAGACACAAATCAAACCTAGCCTTACCCACCACCTACAAAACACTAAGATCTAAAAAACAATTCAATTCTGATCAGTTTCTCACTGAACTAAGACAATGTAATTGGTCCCAACTAAAACTTCTTCCACTAAATGATGCTGTCGAATACTTTAATTCTACATTCCTTTCCATACTAGACAACCATGCCCCAAGCCGCACTATTAGAACCAAAGCTAAAACAGCTCACTGGCTATCCAACAATACTAAACAGAAAATTATTCTTAGAAACAAATCATGGGATAAATGGCGCTCCACTAAGAATCTGACAACCACAAATTCAGAGAGCTTAGAAATAGTACAAAAAAAGCCATCCTGGCAGACAAAAAGAACTATTACTTTCAACTACAACAAACCACAAAAAAAGAACCCAAAAAATTCTGGGCTAGTATTAATAATCTTCTATCCCCAGGTCAGTCACGTACTCCAAATCCCCAGGACTCTAATCCAAACAATCCTAAACAAATAGCTAATGACTTCAATTCTTTCTTCACCAATACTATCCAAACTCTAGCAAATCACTTACCTCCTGACATCTCTAAATTACCCTCTCCTACTCCACATAATTTTCTTCCCCTTTCCCTGCAACCTGTACCTACCTCATTTATCTTATCCCTACTCCAGAAACTTAGACCCACCACACCTTCTGCAGACAAACTTCCTGCAGAATTTCTGCAGATAGCAGCTAAAGCTATTGCCTACCCCATCTCAATCCTGATTAATAGATCTATAAAGGATGGAATCTTCCCTTCCATCTGGAAAATATCTCACATCATCCCACTACACAAAGGGGGCAATTCTAATGACTTCTCTAATTTTCGTCCCATAGCATTGCTATCACCTATAGCCAAAATTATGGAAAAGTGCATCCATAAACAACTCCTTAACCACCTTCTCCATAACAACCTACTTGCTAACAGTCAACATGGTTTTAGACCTTCTCACAGTACCACTACTGCATTACTCTCCTTTACCAGCACCATCAATCATAACCGTAACAACACTAACCCATCATCTTCCATCTTCATAGATCTTTCAAAAGCTTTCGACATGGTAAATCACAAACTCCTTCTGCACATACTACAATCTCTCTCAATTCATCCTTCTTCCTTATCCTGGTTTACATCTTACCTAGAACATCGTCAGCAGGCAGTACTTTGGAAAAACTCTCTATTGACTCTCCTTCCTATCTCTTTAGGAGTACCTCAAGGGGCTATACTTGGCCCACTCCTATTTTCTATATTTATTAATGACCTCCAGTCAGCTATTCCAAACACTACTTGCATACAATATGCAGACGATTCCACGATAATCTGCACTGCTTCCTCACAGACTGAACTCCAGTCACTTACCCAAAAAGCTTTTTCCACTGTTGAACACTGGTTCTCTGACCGTTGCCTTCTCCTTAACCCAAAGAAAACAAAGTTGCTATTGTTCTCTCCTACACACAAATCAAGCTCTCTTAACTTCTCTATTACTTCCTCTGATAACACCCTGATTTCTCCTGATGCTACTACAAAACTACTAGGAGTAACTACTGACAACAATCTCAATTTTGATTCTCATATAAACAACACAATAAAAACAATAAACAAAAAGATTGGTTCCCTCTATAGAATCAAATCATTCCTTATGCCTGAAGCTCGGACCACCTTAGCCAGTTCTCACCTTATCTCTACCCTTCTGTATGCTTCCACTATTTATACCAATCTCTCTAAATATAACCTCAAGAAACTTAGCACATCCTACCATAATATTGCCCGATTTGCCACAGGATCTCTCTTCAGAACCCATCACTGTCATAATCTAAAACAACTAGGCTGGCTGGAACTTCCTAACAGGCTGACTTATCAACAGCTCTTAACTGCTCACAAAATTCTTTATCAGCCTGCTAAAACACCTGTTCTCTCCAACCTCATTACACCATATAATAACTTGAAACAGCTACGCTCTGCAAACAAACTACTGGTTAATACTACCATACCCAATAACTCTGCAGGCAATAGCCTTTTTTCTAACTCTGTTGGACAAATGTGGAACAAACTACCATCTGATATCTCATCTTTGTCTAGTCCTCCACTCTTTAAAAAACAGCTAAAGACACATCTTAACAAGCACTGGCTTTGCTCCTGTAACAACCCAGATTAACCTGTCTTGTATCCTTCCCTCCTAAACTCCTTCTCACATAACATACTAGACAGATATGTAAAAAAAAAAAAAAAAAAAAAAAAAAAATTTTTTTTTACTATTTTTTCTAATTTTTCCATATTAGAAACTTATATCTTAGAATCTGTATAGCAAATATATGTTAAAACTTTGTTTTAACTTGCCTCTCTCCAAAGATTTTATGTTCTGTCTTAATGTTTTAATAATTTTAACTTGTTTGGACCATTACTGTGCATTATTTGTAAATTTCGTTGGAGCTTTTCTCCCCGGGCCTCCACTGAAAATGGACATATATCCAGCTGGACTAGCCCGGTCAACAAATGTAAAATAAATAAATAAATATATCATGCACTACAGGGATGGAACTGTAGGGAAAAGCAGATAGTGGTGCAAAAATGTTCACCCATAACCATTTGCACCACAGTCACAGCAACATACCAGTACCCCAAATGAACTCTAGAGTAGAACAACTGTTTGAAAAAAAATATCCTGATTGCTATTCACACACTACACTGACATATACTGGCCCAACTCACAGTGTACTGGGAATCCTGAGGTATTACAGGACATTTCTCAGTCTGCCCCTACAAACATACATACCGGATAGACCACTAGCAGTCATGGCAGCATGCACAGTCAGATAGGAAAAGGATCTATGACACTCACATATGCTTCTCTCCATACTCACCCCAACAAACTTCTACACACAACATGGCAATCTGTTCACAATGGCCACACATACATAGCTCTCATATGTACAGATTTCCACAGAATGTCCAGGGTGTGAGACCATATTCATGGCCACTGCTGCATACCACTTCCAGGAGTCTGCTAAGTCAATAGGATGATACCTAGAGGCAGTCACTAACTAATGATATCACATACCTCTGACCCTCTTACTGCAAAACATCTGGACAAGGCATGACATATTAGGGGGACAGGGGACCTGAAAGAGGGACATATCTTACATAATGGTGTTACAAACTGAAACAGTTGCTGGTGTCACAGGCTTTGTTGTAACATAACATCCCTGAAGGATATGATGTCTAAAACACCAATGGATGCCAACAATTACTGACTACAATTCTCACATTATCCTACTGATTCCACAAAAACAGATATTGTCTGAGGAACAGATCAAATATAACAGGCAAACCTCTAGGCAGTCTGTGGACATCAGGACAGTTAAGAGGTATGTCAGAGACATATCACTGTCAGATGTCAAGTCATGTAGAAAATGCATGTTCAGATGAACCCTGTTAATTTAGCAACTCTCTATGTGTATAACAGCACTACTGACTTACAATCTTTACCCAATTCTGGAGCTTTTCTCCCATGTTGTTGGGTTGTCTTCACATGTCCTGTAATAAGAGGAATTCCCAACTACTGTCTGTGAAGCTGTAGCCCCCACACTTCCATAATGTCCTCCACACAAGCAAGGAAAAAGGGTAAGGCCCACATGAGGGACTTAATTATAGCACTGTGCTGCTATTGCATTGGCAAATGGAAAGCCAACACAGCTGCTCTGGATGCAAGTAGCTAGTGGGAGACATCAAGTGGTGCGCAGGCCATCACCTGCTCATGAACAGTACCTAAAAAAGGCAAGCTGATGCCTATGCAGCATAGGTCTCAACCCAGCTACACAAAGACACACTGTAACTACACAAACCTAACCATTTGCATTGTTGTGATTAAACACTTGAGTACTATAACAGGTATGTCAATCATGAAAGCTTGTAATGGAATGCAGAAGGAGTGATGCAATGATGTCAAATGGGACATTAAACACTAGGCCGCAACAAGACCTGCTGGACTCACATGTTGCTGTCCGGCACCTATGACTATTTCCACTTGCCCTGTCTGCATTGACATGCAGCACATCTCTGGTCCCTGAGTCAACCCCAGCAAAGCTCAGCTCATGTATGACTACTACTGTAGTGCCTGTTGTCCAATACTGAGTGTGTCACTACTTGGCCAGCTACCTGGGATGCTGTACTTATTCATATGTCACCTGTGAATGCTACTCTGATACATATGCTTGTCTTACAAATGTAAGAGATGTATATAGGGTATGTGTATACTACATGACAGGTGCACATGTGCATGTTGAACTGTATGTGATATACTAAGCCCATACCTGACAACTGTCCAGAGTTTTGCAGACTGGCCACATCTCTGCCTCATATTTGTAGTCAATGTCCGAGAGAGTTGTGCATTGTCTGGCACATCACTGGCAACTCATTAAAGACTGAAGTCATAACATATTAGCATACATTTGATTGTCAGATGTCATATCCTGCACAGTAGACCTGTGAATGCAACACTGTCTTTGCTGGCAACTAGGTGTGTTTCAGCTAGATTCATAAAGTGACACTATTTAGTGGTCTTTGCCCACCACTGATGTGTGCCTCTGTGCAAATGTCTTACTCTAACAGGAGCTAGTTGTCTTACCATGAAACCCATGTCAATGCAAATGTACCTTGTCCTGTAGGATGCCGACATTTGTGCAGTTGCTGACACCTGCTTTCTAGCTGTGGAGAGCACACCAACCTTGCCAGGCCACTCATCCCATCATACATTCAGACCCCAAATTGAGGCCTGCAAAGCCACAGGAGGTGGATTGTTGAACATTAGCATACACGTATACACCTCCAGGCTGGCCAAACAGTATGATGCATGGGAGACATCCCGAGTGCAGTTAACAGTTGACAAACCACCTACTCAAATCATAGCTAGCCACAGGCATCCAACCATGACTATGGATATCCACCACACCTATTGGGACTTGCTGGAATCTGTCAGGATTCAATCGTCTACCGTTCTCCTGGGTGACTTCAAATACCCAACCATAGCATGCATGACCTGTGCCACATGAACATTAATGCACAGAGATTCATTGGCTTTGTCAAGGGCAATGCAGTGGATCAGCCAGTCAACACTCCTATGGCAGGCAGAAATATCCTGTATTTGGTCCTAACCAACATGAGTAGCCACTGCAGCACTCCTACAGTGCCATTCTCCTTGGTAATATCTGACCACATAGCCATCACTGTTCAGATCACCATCTCCCCTGCCCCCCTTTACAGTGTCAAACAGAATGAGCTGTACACAAATGACTATAAGTCCCCCCAGAGCAGGTAGAAGTAGCTGTACAGCCAACGTCCCATCTGTTGAAACTAGCAGCAGTGTCGAGGCCCACACTACAATACTATGTGTGCACCTACAAAGCTATATGGACTCAGCAATTCCTGACAGGACAACATCATCTCCCTCAAGGAAGGGTAAATGCCTGTGGTGGACAGCAGCAATACACAAATACCATAATAGGCGGAAACAATTACTGGGCAGGCCAAGAAGGAACAGGTGCCTCATTGGAAGCAATGTCACCTTCATCTGCACAAGTAAATAAGGGCACAGGTCATGTACCCTAAGGCTGTCTTTGAGTGCAAATTGGACACATCCACCAAGGCAAATCACTAGGCCTTTCACACATATGTCTGCAATTCCAGAGGCAGCACACAAATCTGCCCTGTATTGGTGGTTAATAACACCACATACACATATGGCATAGATATAGGCAACCAGCTGCAGACAGGTGAAGTGTAAACATCACCCCCTGTCCTCCCATTGGCACACATGTGCATGTACAGCACCCGCCACCCCTCCTCTCATCATCAGGATGCAGGTCTGTAATGCCCTTTCAAAGGCAACACACAGAGGTCTCCATAGGCCTGATACCATCCCTGGCTGCATCCTACATGAACACAGGCATGAGCTCTCAGAACAATTCTGCACTGTAGTCAACCATAGCCTAAGCATCGGTGTCATCCCATCTGCACAGAGGACAGCCACTGTCATCCCTATACACTAGGCTGGAGCAATCCTCTGACCCTGACAATATTATGCACATCAGCCTAACTAGCCTGTTCTGCAAGGGCATGGAAGGCAATATCAAGGACATTATGAGCAGGGACATCAGCAACATCAAAATGCCTGGGCCCACACACAGTGGTATTGTCAAAGGGAGATAAGGCCTGTTAAACCTGGTCAACCCCTGTGAAATGGTCAACAAACACATGGATGAGGGGAAGATGGTGAACAATGCCTACCTTCACCTAGCCCAATCCTCTCAAACTAATCCCCAGGCAGACAGGATACATACACCTACATAGCTAGGCACCAGCCTGTAGGTTACCAGATGGATAGCAAACTGGCCCAATGATAGTACCCACTCAGTCAAAGTAGTGGAACCCACCTCTAGTAGTAGATTCATCCACAATGGTGTACCCCAGGGATCGGTCTGAGGGCCTCAACTGTTTGAGATATATATATATATATATATATATATCTGAGGTACAGGACAAATGCAGTGGTCTGTGGCTGACCAGGTGTACAGATGCTTGCAAGTTGGCCACTGTCTTACATTCCCCTACTGATGTGGGCATCCCTCAAAAGACACTCAACCAGTTACTGACTGGTGCAAGAAGCATTACCGTAAACTGAATGCCAGGGGAGGCATCATTCCCCCTGCTGTGGAAAATGTCATCCACACTAACTATGACAGTGATAATGTACTGAGCAAGCAATCAGGTGTGAGGTGACTTGGGCACCAAGGTTGGTAACAACCTGACAGTTTCCCACCATGTAAGCACCATTGTACAGAAGACCATCTACATGGCCCACCTCACAAATATGGGTATGTCATAGGTAGGCCAAATAAAGATGTAAAGTGACGGCAGATCTCTAGAGTATTGAGCAATACTGTTGTGAAAGTAAAAGCCTATGCCGTTGTTAATGGACTTTTCTTCTCTCCCCTACCCCTCATCTGCATCACTAATTATTATTCATATACCACAGGTACGTTTTTACAAAACCAATGATGGGACATGCGTTCCATTATTGTTCATATAATTAATTGATTGCATGTTAATATACCTTGTTTAAATAGCATTGTTGGCGGCCTATTGCCATCATTGTTACTGGCATGCTGTTACAATGCTTACTGTTGTTTCATCTATGCATGTGTTCTGTTTACTATACAACTGTTTCACATCAGTTGTTTTGGGTTAATTAGAACACACATATATGCTGTTACAACTAATATTGAAATGTTTTGTTCATGACTAACCAATATAGCTTGGAAAACCTCAACACCATAGCACATTTGGGAAGGCCAATCCCAACGGATCCCCCTGTCCTGCCCCATCTGGCCATGGCACCGGGCCCGAGCACATCTGGGACCCACCCTGGAACTTCATCTTTTGCAGGTACTACACCCCCTGGGTGCGGGTATGGAGGTGAGCCCGTCACCACAATCACTTCTAGGGTATGGTGCACAGTGTCAAACGCTCTGAGGTGGGTGGCCAATTGCACCAGATTGAGGGTCACCTGTAGCACCTTGAGGAGCAGTCTGCCCATCCTGTCCAGCCACCAGCACAGCCACCATTGGGGCTGTGAAGGTGCTGTGGTGATAGCCTTCAAAAAATTAGTGTAGTTGTAATAAATCACCTGTCCACAAAAAAAGAAACAGGTCATCTATAAATCATCTATAGAAGGGCACATATGCTGTGTAATAATCAGAGTTGTACATCACATTATCCTCCCAACTTGACATGACCAGATTGGTGTAGCTGTTGGCACATGAAGAGCCCATAGCTACGCCAGAGATCTGCAGGTAGTACTTCTCAGCAAAGGTGAATGCACTGTTCTCCAACACCATTTCCATCAGTAGGCATAAGAAATCTATATGTCTAGAATCACATGTGCTCTTATTCAATAGAACCTGTTTAATCCTCTGGTGGTGATTTATTACAACTACACTGATTTGTTGAAGGTTTGAATACAAGAAGCAGCTTTTTGAAATTTACATTCAAATACTCAGAGGTGAAAATAGAGTTCTTGGATAGTTTGTTAGTTAAGAGTGCAAACAATAGCACTGAGACTAAATATTTCAGAAAGGAATGCTATAGACCTACATATGTACAGCGTAACAGTATGCACCCTGGTCATGCTTTTCGTAATGTCTTGAAAGGACAGAATTTGAGGATAAGTCACCTACATAGTAATGACCAACATTTTGAAGTAGGACTAGATCAGGTATATGCTGACTTTACGTCTAGAGGTTACCAGGATGATGAGTTACAGTATGCACAACAAAATACTAGGAAGTGTAGGCAAACTAGAGGGAAACCGTATTTTTCCCAACCTCTAACATCACAACCTGTGGATAACAAGGCCAAGGATTTAGTTCCATTTCTTAGCCTTGCATTTTCATGTTATGAAAAGAACATCAGGGAGATTATACTTAGCTACTGGTCCATCTTAGGAACCAATACAGAGATTTCCAGGGTGGTGGGTGATAGACCTAGATTTGGGTATAAAAATAAAACATCTATGCGACAAAAACTGTGTTTTTCCCAATGCAATTCTATTATGAAGACTGAGAATGTAGCACCACATACTGCCAAGTTTAATAGTTGCTCTTTTTGCAACTATATTGATGAATCAGGGAGATACATACATCCTGTCTATGATAAGCCTTTCACACATCTTCCAATGGCAAACTGTAACACTAAAGATTTAGTTTACTTAGCACATTGCATAGGTTCATAGGTTCATAGGTTCGTAGTAGGCTATCTGCCCTAAGGCATTTATAAGCCTAGCCAGAGTGTATGTGGCTTACACCACCCCTTAGGATGAGAATACAACGCCCTTTTAGGGTTTAGTTTACTATGCCTCTGTCTAGTAGTGACACAGAGATGACCCGCGGGGTAAACCTACGATCTCCCATCCACTCGTTGAGATTTCTCTTGAACAGAGTCAGTGAGGGGCTCTGCCTAACATGGACTGGGATTCTGTTCCAGAGTGTAGGGAGCCTCTGGGTTATGAATCTGTCACTCCAGCACGTCCTATTTATTTTTGTGTTGAGGTTTAAGTCACTTGTTCTTGTGGCTCTGATGGATTTGGATTTTCTGAGGTGGAGCATGTCCATTAATTCAGGATTGGACATGGCCTTGTAAGTCAGGCACAGATCACCTCTGAGTAGGCAGTATGCGACTGAATAGAGCTGGAGTTTTTTCAGTCGGGCAGCATATGACGTATGTTTAAGACCCTTTATCCTCTTGGTGAGGAACTTTTGGGGTTTTTCCAACTGCTGCAGGTGTCAGGTGAGATACATCCCAAATGGGGCATTGTACTCAATCATTGGCCTGATAAGAGAAGAGTACAGGGGCACAATGACCTTCTTGATCTAGATGTGAAACCCTCCATGATAAGGTGGGCAATATAGAAGGTCTTCCTAACCACTTTGACAATGTGAGTGTCAAATGAGAGGTTACTGTCAACCTGGGTCCCTAGGTCCCTGATTACCTCTTCCATACTTAATGGATTACCGCCTATGTGGTAATTTGTCGGTACCTTGTTTTTCCCAAAGGGTATGACTATACATTTTTTGGCGTTCAGCTTAAGGCCATGGCTCTGGCACCAATTATCCGTTTCTATGAGGCCTCTCTGAAGGATGTTTGTGTCCGCTGGAGTATCAATTATGGCGCCCAATTTGCAGTCATCTGCGAACTTTGTCAGCCACAATCCTCCTATGTTTGCCTGTACTTCGGAAAAATAAGTGCCGAACAAGAGGGTTCCCCCCAGGTATAGCCTGCAAAAGCTTCTATATTGGCAAGACTAAAAGACATTTGAGGGAGAGGATACGAGATAATTTATATTGCGCATGGAGGGGTCTGAATTGCAGTGCAGTAGCAAAGCATATGAACACATTTGTTTGTTGTTTGTCTTTCAGCTTTTTCCTGGTAAGGGGTTGCTATAGTGGAACACTGGTCTGCTAATGATTGGCAGTAGATTTTTATGAAATGCCAAGGTGACAGTGCAACACCAAACCTTCACCAAAGGTATGCCCATTTATGTATGCATGTCTTTTGAACGCTACCCAACCGTGGGGAAGACATGCAAACTCAACACAGAAGGCACTCCCAAGCCAAGCCGAGAATCGAACAGAAGAACCTCTTGCTGTGAGGTAACAACACTACCACCGTACCACCGTAGCAGTCTATATGAAGACATTTGGTGATGAACATGATTTCAGATTTTTAGTGTTAGAGGTTTTAAACCCAGATGTTAGAATGGGTGATTTGGTCAACAAAATGTACCAAGCAGAGATGAAGTGGATCTTTAGACTTGGGGCTCATTGTTCCCCTGGTCTAAATGAACATGTCTCAATACAACCAGCAGTGAGAGATAGACCCCTAAATAAGAGATAACCTCTTTCTATCTAGTCTTTGGTGTCTTAGACCATATGATCTGTTGTGTTTAGCTATAAATTTGCTGCATTTGAATGTTAACCCTAATATATAGTGAATTTTATTGTGATGTGAGTTTATACATTATTTAGTTATTATACATTAAGCTATACATATTCCCCAGGATTCACTAATCCTCCGTGTAAGACTAGAGTAATCTTACATGAAAGAGCCAGTCTAAGAGTAAGACGGCAGCGTGCCATGCATATTAATGAGGGCGCACTGCTTCAACTCTAAGGCTAACACAGAGTGTCCTTAAGTGAAGGAGGAGTGTCTGACTGCCGAGCAGTCCACAAATCTACACCCCTGCAAGTCTAACACTCGGGAAATGTCTACTTACATGAGCGAGTCTGCTCAAATGTGTACATACCCAACACTACACTCCCCCACATTCTAAATCCCTGTACAATTATAAAATGTAATTTTTTTTATTATTTCCGATATAGCTGCCTGTATTTGCGCATGTTTGCATGGGTTTGACCATTGCTTAGCTACAGTTAGCAGTTTAGACACCGAAGAGAATAATAAGAAACTTATATGCAAATTAAGTGAAATAGCGATAGCATAGTGGTAGAGCCTTCGCACAAAGAGGAGGCATTCCCGGTTCGAGTCCCACCACTCTCCCCTCTATTTTCTGTTGGAAATCTGTATATAAAAATAATTCCTGACATTTATCATTTAAATTTTTGTAAGAAGCATTGAAATGGCCTATGTAGTAGTGAACAAATTATATATATATATATATATATATATATATATATATATATAAGAAGGTGAATGGTTATGCATACTGATGGATGCATGAGTAACGTATCTTAAGCAATGTGAAGCACTGCTAAGCAAAGTTTACCAGTATTATGCATATTTAAATGTAATTGCTCATAGCTGAGCACTGTGTTAACTAGTGCAATGGCTTTGCGTGGAGCTGCGCATCACACAAACCAGCACAAACAGACCATGTTTGCGCATAGCTGTGCACTGCGCTAACTAGCGCAACATTGGGCAATGTCGAGCAACGCAGAGCACCATAGAGCAACGTGGAGCAAAGTTGAGCAAAGTTGGCTAAACACAGCCACACCTCCTAGTCAGTCTGGCCAGTAGTAAAATAAAAAGAAATAAACCCAATACAAATCGGAAGCCTGGAACCGTCTAGCTCATGAACTCACCAGTGCTACAGGTGTCCCTCAGACTGGTGAGCAGGTCAGACACCACCACGCAGACCTGAAGAGATGCAAGGAGGATCAACTGGACCAGTGGATCCAGGAGGCCCGTGGGATGGAAAATGCCCCACTACTGAGTAAGTAGCCATGGAATTAAGTACGTAAGAATTGCTATTCTAGTCTATACTATGGATAGGTATGTCTCAATATCACTTCATTCAGGTAGGCTGCTAAGGCTGCACTACCAGGCAGGTTAGTAATCATTCTGCATGTACTGTTATATAAAATAAATGAGAGAGCCTGAAAAAAGTATTTTAACCCAATAAATAAAGGTATAATAGTTCTTTAATAATTATTCTGCATGTACTGTTATATAAAATAAATGAGAGAGCCTCTAGAAAAGTGTTTTAAGTCTTTAATAAAGGTATAATTCCTGGAGTGTGTCTGTGTCATTTTCTTTGATATGCTGTACACTTGCATTATAGAAATAGTACTGTTGTATTAAGCACTGTTAACCTACATTTGGGTAGGCCCATATAAAGTGGATGAAGGGAGTGCCAGTAGCTTTTAAGCATATTTACAGTCCTCAACTGTTGGTTCATGCTCAGCATGTACAGGTTAATCTGGCACATGAGTAGCTTGGTATTGTGTTCCCCAGAAATGTCAGTGTGCTGCCAGATAATTATAGGAAAGTAGAGCTGTCAGTGTACCATCTCAGCAGTTGTGTGTCTGAGCAACTCACAAAATATGTAGCAGTAACATCTGCATCCCAGACAGTTTGTATGTCAGATATAGCTCATGTATATAAAGATCTAGCAAAGCCCATTTCACAATTTAAGGACAACTGGGTAGTGTAATAATACATGTAGGGGACATATAACTGCAGTTAATAGGAATGTAGTGTAAACTAGAAGGATATATAAGTTGTTAATGGAGCTATCTTTTTCCACCCTACTGTATGTGCATAAAAAATGCAATTCCACACCTCAATGGGTATGTCTAATCTCAAAACATTTGTTGGGACATATGTTCTATTGGTTTATAAATATTTGCATTTATTTTGATGCATGTGCCCTGTTCTAATACCACAGTATTGGTGGCCTGTTGCCATCAATTAAATTTGCATGCTGTTGTAATGTCCACTGTTGTTCTATATATGCATGTGTTATGCTAGCTGTTCAACTGTTGGAACTCTGGTGTGTTGGGTTAATGGGAATACTTCTGCATGCTGTTATAACCAATTGGAAATGCTGTTGACTGTTACTAACCCATATTTTCATTAAATCCTCCAAAACATAGAACGTATGGGAAGTCCGATCCCAGCAGACCCACCTGTCCCACCTCAGCTGGCAATGGCACCTGGCACCAGCAGGTCCGGTGCCCAGCCTGGGACCTCCTCCTCCATTGGCCCTGTGCCACCTTTGGGTGGAAGCGCTGCAGGGGATGGGGCTCATCCCCCCATGCAAGCGTGAGCGGAGGAGGGCCACCTATCACCCTTCAAATGGTCCGGGCTGTGGTGCATAGAGAGATTGAGTGTTCTGTTGCTGATCCTCTAAGCCAGCTTGAGGCACAAGTGGCACGACTCATGCGTGAGCCTGCTCCTCCTATGCAGCCCTCAGCACAGCCACTCTTTGGGCTGTTAAGGTGCAGTGGTGACTGCCCATGGGTGGGGATCTCAGTTGCACTGTTGCCATCTGTGGGCTCATGGACTTGCGATTTCCAAACATCCTTCCCCGTCAATAGTGTTCACCCACCACGTGTCATATTCCACCCCTGCATGCGTCTTATTTGTCTTGTCTGTTTACCTCCCCAACCTACCTCCCCAAATATACCTACTTCCCCTACCCCACATTCCACTCTCACCTGAAAAAAAAGGGCAATTTGCTCCCAAAAAAAAATATACCCCATACATAGCTGCCCATTTTGCACACATGTCCGCTGGACACAAAAAATGTAATTTAATTGGCAGTACAACATACTTTGTTGTCCTCACCCCTCTCTCAGGGGTGGAAGGTTTCTTATTTCCCTCCAAATGTATTGCATATGCACAGCTGTTGCTGTTAAAGAAATGGGCAACTATGGACCTTCCCTACACCCGTCCTGCACATCCCGAGCTGTTTTCCCTACTGTCTTTCCCTCTTCGTGCCCCTTTTTCACCACTTTCCTATCTCCCCATTTTCTTTTCTTTCAAAGAAATGAGCACGGGGGTTAGCGGGAGTAAGCACTTTTAAGCAGTAGTTAGTGGGTTTGCGTGAGTGTGCACTTGTTTGCGCTTAGCTAAGCATTGCTAAGCATCACACAAACCCACGCAAACCCGCTCACAACTGCTTAAAAGTGCCTTAGTCAATCTGTATGTGAGGGCCCTTCTTCTGCTCAGCAGCAAAATAAAACACCTCTGTCAGTCTCGAACCCGGGACCTTGTATGCACTACACTGCATGAAGTACCACTAAGCCATGATAGATATACAACAAATTGCTGCTGAAATAAATATATCATGCATCAGAGTAAGTGAATTTAAAGGAAAAATAGGAATGCCATAACACACAACTTATTCTGTGTATATTTACCAACAGTTGTTGTGGAATTGCATTACATGACTGTGATAAGAGAAGCAGCCGTTCTAGCCGGAAATAATGTTACAGCAGCACTTTACAACCCCCACACAGTATCATAGCAGGACAAATACTGGCATACCTGATTAGGGCAGTGACCATACCTCCCAACTGTGCCTAATTTTCAGGGATGTTCCTGATTTTGAAACAAATTTTAGCTGTGTCCCTCTGAATCCCTCTGAAAAGTACTGACATTGGCCAGAAAGGCGGTGTATTACACTTAATGAATAATGACAATAAGTAAGAAACACTGCTTGTACTTCAGAAAAGGTGTATTGATCCATATGCTCTGGTTCTCTCAAAGTCTCAACTTAATGGCACTAATATTTTAAAGGTGTACCTCACTTTTATCTACTTTCCCTGAGTCTGTTCAAATATGTACCTGAGTGTTTGGGAGGCCTGGCCTGCTGTTACACACTGTGCAAATAACTTTGGAAGGAGTTCCAGAAGCATACCCTTATGTAGGAGTACAACACTGAAATACAAAAGGATGTAGCCATGTACTGGTAGCAACCAACTGTAACAATGCCATTGTTCCAGTGCTGAAAAGACTGGTGTGGTGCACAGACAAAGAATAATAGGCTATTCTCTGGCTACCATGTGGATAGGTCCACAGTTGGGAGCTATGCAGACAGACCACTTGCCTTGATAAACTAACAGGTACACAGCAACACTTTAAGTCCAGCGAGATAAAATTCACACAATAATACGTAATGCTCTCTGTCCTTCTGCACCCGTACCCAAATGTAGAATATACCTGTGTGTTCAGGGTCTGCCAAGGATGTAGGTAGACATACTCAGTACTGAAATGTGTCCAGTTTTCTTGAGCAGCCTGTGCTAATATCAACACTAAAAAAGCACAAACTGTTCAGAAGTGAGTAAATTAATAGTCACAGTATAGCAGTTCACAAATAATTCATGTGCCAAGTGACTACATCTCAATAACTAGCTTTGTATGGCAGTTAATTGTACAATTAGAAAAGAAAGTACATACTCCCATGTATCTTGGGTTAGCATTTTGAAGGGTGAGTACAATTCTACACTGACAAGTGTGTACTGGAAGCAGCAACATTTAGGTCTGAGTACAACATTTAAATCACTGGCTACACCCCTGGCTTCAGATATAAAAACTATACCAACCTTCTGCCTTAAACAGCGATGTCCACAGCAAACAAGCATGATCCCCATCCTGGACAGCTGAAAGGGCCATGCCTACCTGAGTTAGCAATTTATAGCATTGGGTTGCTATGACAGTGATTACTGCAATTACCACACAGCAGGCTGCATGCAATTAGCAAATGGCGGCCACCAGTTGGTGCAGAGGCCATCACATGCACATGTGCAAATACCTATAAAAGCAGGCTGTAATTCCCGACAACAAACTCAATCACTCTATTGCAGAGACTGACAGAGCGAGAGAGAGAGACAGAGAGAGAGAGAGAGAGAGAAAAGCAAAAGGAAAAAGAAAAATAAATAATACCAACTCATACAAATAAAAGGTATGTAACAGATATGTATTTACTGGCATGTAGTAGATGTTTTTGAAGAGTACTCCACATAATGTGAACCATTCATATGTGGCAGCAGTACGTATCTATGCACAGATGTCCTGCTTAACTACTGCCATGGACAATACAGTGTGTACCTGTCGGCAGTGGGACATAACTGTGAAATGTGTAGCTCAGCATTAAATGTCAAACATCTGATCCATGTTATCTGTGTTCTGTACAGTAGTGTGGCCAATGGTTGTTTGGGGGATCAGCGCAAAAAATTATATAAACATGGGTGTGACAGAGTAGCACATGCATGATAGTCATATTAAAGTGTAGCTTAACATTGGCAACTGCTGTACCAGGCTAGTATGCTAATCTAGCATTTGGAGCTATATATACCCCTCTAATGTTAGTGTGTGTTCACATGTGACACCTGTTCATGTTTCAGCAAGGCCCAACAGTTCAGCTATGAGGTCCAGGGACTTACAACAGTGTGGACCTTGTGTGTGTATGGCACACACATACGGAGAGATATATATGTGTCATATATATTAACATCTGTAGATGTGCATAGAGCAAGGGACATATTGCAACTGTTTGTGAAGGGTGGACATATATATGTTGTGCATATTTGTATGCAGGTTTTAGTGTGTGACAAACAAGACAGCATACAGTGCTGGTATATGACATGTGGTGGTTAAACATTGTGGGTGTGTTGTTTAATTTGCAATGTTGCAGCCAGTGAGGCCTGCTAAAGCTACCTGGGCTGTGAACACTTTCAATGCATTTCTCACAAGACTGTGCGATATTATTACATTACTGTATACCTCACATCCTTTGTATAATTGATATTCCCACCATGAAAGGTGGACTGTATATGTGCCTATATGTATATGTATATGTACACCAATGGATGTGTATATATGTGTGTGTGTGTGTGTGTGTGTGTGTGTGTGTGTGTGTGTGTGTGTGTGTGTGTATGTATATATATTTATATATATTTATATATATATATATATATATATATATATATATATATATATATATATATATATATATATATATATATATATATATATATATATATATATATATATATATATATATATATATATATATATATATATACAGAGAGAGAGAGAGAGTCATATATACTCATACACACCCACATCTACTTGTTGCAATAGATTCGATGTAAAGTTAACTGAGTGTGATGGTCAATGTGTTGGTGAATATGTCAAAGATGTGTATTTGTGGGATAGCTTAGTGGGAAACTATATCTGTCATGGTATTATGGGTCCTTGCTTTGATCCCAGCAAAAGCTGTGTATGCTGTTGCTAGGCAGATAAAGCACTATGGCATACAGTCTGATGTAGTCTCTTGCTGTTAACTGGGGTGTGTCATTGGAGGCTAAAGCACTACATGTATGCTTATTGATTGGTACTGATGTTGAATCCAAATCCTGTATGTACTGTAGTACTACTTGAAGCTCTGGGCCTAAACTGCAAAGTAGGGTGTATGTCCACATTGCTTGGAACCACTGTTTTGTGTGGTCCCTGTAGTCATCACAGATTACATTCCTCAAGCTTAAGGTTTTGTAAGTACTGACACACAGTACTGTATGATACACACTTAAAGCTTATCTGGGTTGCCATACCTTTGTGTCTTGTAATTATGTCTGATGTGTGTGTGGGTATGCCTGTGACATGCCCTCTGTCATATGTGTGTTACAACATATAACTGCATATCTAGCAACATTTATAGTTTATTACTGCAGTATGGCACCTATATCCACAATTGTGCACATATTTTGGCCACGGGTTTGCCATCAACAAGTTGTGTGGTATAATGGTAATACTGTAACTGGACTTTACAAACATTGCGATGGATGACATATTTCTTTATGCATTGGCTTGATCTATATCTGCTGTGGCTAGGTGGTGCATTGTGTTGCATACAGTGTGCCAGGTACTCTTGTATAGTCTTCTATAGTGATTTTATTTTGTTGCTGTGCAGAACATGATTTATTATATAGAGCATGCCAGGCACTTTCAAGCAGTTGTGGGATGAGCACTGATAAGTGGTAGTGAAAGTGTTTAATCTCAGTCAGCTAATAGGTTGCTATATATGGCAGTTCAGTGATATTTGTACTGTATAATGTTAAATGTGACATATGACTTGCTCATACATATCTTTTTTTTACGTCTTCCAGGGATCATGGCACACCATAGAAATCCTAGCTACAGTAGTGCTGAAGATGAGATTCTTACCAGCTGTATGATTCAGCACTACAGCCTACTATTCTCCAGAACCAGCCAAGACCAGCAGGAGTGTACTGCAATGTGGCATGTTGCCCGGAGCTAAATGAGGTGGGTCTGCATAACCGGACATATGAGCAGGTACGGCACCACTGCAGTGATCTACTTAGACATGTCCGTTAGCGTGCTTTTGATGTATGGAGACAACAGCTTGCAACAGGTGGTGGGGTTAACATCCATCCCCTCCTCACCAGAGTGGAGGAGCTGCTCCTGAGCCTGGTGGCACCTGCCCAACAACAACAGCAGCAGACATTTACCATGATAGAGGTTGGAGCCACCCAGCAAGAACACATGGAGCATGCAGGTAACATGGCAAATCTGTAGTCTACTGTTACCTTTATTGGTAGATCATGCATATGTGAGATGTGTACTGTGTAGTTAGAAGATGTGGAGCCTGTTGTTGTGCAATACTGATCATTTGGAACATAATCTGTAGGTCTGTGAATGTAAACTGTCATTCTAGTGTAAGAATGCAAACCCACAGTAGCAATGCCACATTTCTCCCCACTGACAAACTGTCTCATATCTATGTAGGTCCCTCTAGTTTGCAAGCAAGGGAGTGGACAGATGCTGGTGAGTGTGTTCTACATTTATTATTACAAATAAAAAGTGCATGTCATAGTTAAGGTGTTGGCCATGTACACATGTAACACACCTACCCATAATGCATGCTGTGCATGTTTGCTGTGAGACCATGCACATCTCACTAATGTGATTAGCTGCCTCAAACACATGCAATACACAGACCATCTCAAACAAATGTGGCTACACTCTTGTGACCATTGGATAGGCAGAGTCGATACACAACATGCACATAACATACACAACTATGTCATACACAGAACATGTTAACATGCTACACATGAAGGATTCACAAACCCTCTGTAAAGTCACACTCCAGTATCCCAAATGTCATCCACACAGCACACATAATATACCTGAGGGGTAGAGGCCTATAATGGGGCAGTGAAACACTCTGCAACACACAAGACATTCATGTTAGGGAATGCTCCTTATTGGCCTCCTTACAAACGCATGTAACAAGTGGCTCTGAAATGGTGAATGTAGCCATGGTAGTGCAGTTTCGGTACAGCATGATAGGTTCTGGTTTGGGACACATTTGTAGCCTTGAGTAACCGCATGATGCTTCATGATAATGGCTTATGGTACTACACCCCATCCAGTTATTGAAACCACAGTACTACACATAGCTTTCATTGCTATACACCTCGATGTTGTGTGTGCAAACATATGCACCTCTAAACAATATGCATACCAATCACCATTTGCACAACTGACACATATATGTCTTGTGATGGTATTGAGTGGCTAGGTCATATGACACACATTGGGTATGTGTGATGTTTAAATTTGCAGTTGTGTTTTAGCATGCCATGTCATGGATGGCACTGGCATGTCCACAGTATGATCTACACTCACCATAACTACTGTAAATTGGGTATGTTGACCAATGATATCAGTTATCATGCACCACTGATCTTGTGTGTATACACATCATGCATGAGCTAAAACTGTGTCCACAATTATTTGCTAAAGACAAAGAGGCTCTAATCAGAATTGTATATCTATGTGACACACAGATACACATCCAGCCATGGTATGTAGACTTGTGAGTGATGGTGCACAGTACATTATAGAGTTTTGAATACTTACACAGCAATGCTGTGTCCGTGTATGCATTGCGTTCCAGGGGGAGGCCAATCACAGAACAAGAAAACACATGCAACAAAGCCATGTATACTGTTAGTAACAAGAACTGTCTACACTTGCACTGCATGCTGTTGAGCAACACATGTCCTGCATACTGACATGTGTGATATGACTGTTTTGCTTGTGATACTGTACCCCACCATCAACTGCTATTGAGTATGTTCTGAGATTGCTGGTGGTGTGTGTGTGTGTGTGTGTGTGTGTGTGTGTGTGTGTGTGTGTGTGTGTGTGTGTGTCTGTCTGTGTGTCTGCGTGTGTGTCTGTCTGCTTTAGTGAGGGGTGTATTTGTGTGTGTGTGTGCATGTGTGCATGTGCGCATGTGCATGTGTGCATGTGTGCATGTGCATGTGTGCATGTGTGTATGCATGTGTGCATGTGCATGTGTGCATGTGGTCTGACATTATGTACAGGTCTTAAAGTGTGTGTCCTGTTTTCCTCTCACAGGTGCTGAGGTGGGGCTGGTTCAGTGCGGCAGGGAACCTGATGTCACTGACACAGCTAGTGATAATGAGGATAGGTGTGTTGAGGCACAGGCAGGTTTGTCAGGGTCTGTTGTTGGGCCACCAATTGACAGTACACAAATCTCCACCCCATCCATGCACACAGTCATACTGCCTGTACATCCATCATCAACAATGCCCTTAGCAGAGGGACAGTGTACAGTCAGCACTGGCCAGGACAGTGTGGTATCTATGGCACATGCATCAGGACACAGAAGCCATAGCCAGATGTCTGGAATGGTACCACATAGGCAGATGCCCAGGGGTTCTCATCAGAGCACTGCTGGTCATCATGCCCCTGGCAGACGTGCACAACTCTTACAACCACACGCATGTTCCAGGCTGTCATGGAGACACAGGCACTTATGGAGCGGTACACCAGACAGGGACTAAGGGCACAGAGAGCTCATAACACCTCTGTAAATGACAGTATCTGTGACCTAGCAGGTGCCATACGTAATTACACTGAGGTCATTGATAGACGTTGGGGTGAGACATTAGATGTCCTCCACAATGTCATGCCCATGTGTCAGGACAGTGCGGGATGGTTGAAACATCGACGTAGAAGTATGCCAGCAACATCATCAGCTGGCAGTCGCCGTGGATGTCCATCAAGTCATAGCCGCTCCCTTAGTGCCAGTACCAGCCCCAGCAATGTTGGGGGGGCTGTCCATAGACCGTCCTAGAAGACCACGTGCACATGACTCTGGCCAGTCCCAGATCCAGTGGACATATGCCAACCTCTGAGGATAGTACCCAGTCTGGATTAGTACTTGATACTGTCTGTAGCACCCCTGCCAGGCACAGGTCCCGTATCCATGGCCAAAGATGGTGATCTGTAAAGCCTGCCAGGTACAGTCTGTAGCTGTCCCACAAATCCCCGTATATGGCAGCCACATGGTGGAACTGTGTGCATGCAGACACACACACATAAACCAGACACCTAGGGTAGACACATACCCGCACACATTACATCCACATTGGCCCATAACAGTACTCTTGGCCCTCACACACACACACACACACTCAAACACACATGTCGATTGTATGGCTCAATATAGGCCTCTGGCAAACCAACAATACACCATATGCATATGATGAAACCTGTGCCACCTCTTGTCATCTGTAACATTGATGCAGGAACAGGCTAACATGGTGCTGATGCACAGGGTGATTTTATTACAGTATAGCAATGTTTTAATGTGTAGCATGTTGTCAGCAGTAAAGTGTAATGATATCCTTGAAGGTGTAGCTGAGCAGGCATGATGCATTAAAGCTATAATTATCAACGGAGTATTGTTTACACCACTGTTTATTCCAATCATGTATTGTCTGCCCATGTGCCACTTGACTGATGTGTGTAGGTTTGTCAGCATATGTTATAGAGTGGACAGTAAGTGTAGGATGTGTGCAGCACAGATTTGCAGGTGTACAGTTGTGAACATGTTTGAGGTGCACTGTCTGCATGTACGTGCATATTGGACACATGGGCAGGGTGACATGCCCTGTATTAGACAATGTTAACACTCCATAGTTTCTATCGGTGGCCAGTATGCATTGTACTACACACATTTTGGAACGTGAGTACACGTGTGTGTATGGCACGGTTTGACACTGTGCTGTGGGTGATACTGTTGTTACTATCTGTCATTGGTTTGCATTCTGGTAGTATACATAACCTCAACAGTCTGCCCATAAACAATTGTTAGATGATGGCTTGACAACTGACACACAGATGTAAGACACACAGTAATATTTGAAGCCTTCAAGTACTATTCTATGCCAGTAACAAGTGGTATTCACCTGCACTCAGTCCTGGAACCACTCCTGTTTGGCATATAGCTTTCTTAGGTACAAGTAAACACAGTAGGGATATGTCTGGCCACGTTTCACAATGCATACTGTGGGTTATAATGCATTCTCCAGGTGGCACATACATCCTCCAAAAGAGTATCATACAGACAGATACCTGGTGTCAAACCCATGCTGTAAAGCTATAAGCCAAATAAAGCATATCCATTCACTTTTACAAAACATAGTATCCCCAGAGTACCACATAGGTAGTAGCCCCCAAAATGTGGAACAGGTACCGATGTATACATAGAGCCATGTGTTAAGTCATCTCTCCTTTGATAATCACATTTCCAAAGGGCTTTGGAAATCCCTCTGTGGATCACATAAACAATAAGGGGTCTGCATGCATATCCAAAAAGGTTGTTGCACACCTATAATAAATAGCCATCTTTGACAGACTTTGCTGCTTTTGAACAGGTTTCAAATATACCTCAGGCATAAACCCTCACTCACACTATTCAATAGAAACTGTAATGAGTGTATGTGAAACGGATAACGTAGGCCAGGGATCACTGCAGTGGCTAGGCTTGTCACAAGCATACAGATGTGACCTAAGGTCTGGAAAGCAGCAGCACACTCTGGCAAAGATAACAGATGTGTTCATGGAGAAAGCAGGGCTCCCACCTATGAAATAATTGAGGTCACATGTATGTATATGTATTTGCCACACAGCTACCTGACATGTGTAATGCATGTTGTCATTGTGATATGTCATACAGTATTAAAAGCAAAACCCACGACACATTGACCCACCGTGTCACACATGTGGAGCACACAGTCACCAAGTGCAGGATTCAAACCCTTACCTAACTACTTTATGATATTACAACAGTACACATTTACACGATGTGCTATACACATTACTAGGAGTTTGCCTTTCCACAGGTATATTTGTAGGATGGTGACGTCATCAGACTTGACAAAGATGAGTATACCACTTTTAAGGTGTTTCAGTAGTCTCCAAAAAGATTGCTCCTTTTCAAGGAGACAAACAAACAGTTGGCAAATGCAGGATTCAAGCCCCTATCTAGCTACTTTATGATACTACAGCAGTATGCATTTACACAATGCGCTATACACATTACTGGGAGTTCTCCTTTCCACAAGTATATTTCCAAGGACACACACACACAGTTGACAAGTGCAGGATTCAAACCCCTATTTAATTACTTTATGATACTATAGCAGTGTGCATTTACACAACATGCTATATACATTACTGGGAGCTCCCTTTTCCACAGGTATATTTGTAGGATGGTGACATCATCAGACTTGACAAAGAGGAGTATACCACTTTTAAGGTGTTTTAGTATTCTCCAAAAAGATTGCGCCTCTCCAAGGAGACACACACACCCCTACAGTTGACAAGTGCAGGATTCAAACCCCTACCTACTTTATGATACTAGAGCAGTATGCATTTATACGACGCATTATACACATTATTGGGAGCTGTCCTTTCCACAGGTATATTTGTAGGAAGGTGACATCATCAGACTTGACAAAGATGAGTATACCACTTTTAAGGATACACTCCTACAGTTGACAAGTGCAGGATTCAAATCCCTACCTACTTTATAATAGTTGAGCAGTATGCATTTATATGACACGTTATACACATTATTGGGAGCTCTCCTTTCCACATGTATATTTGTAGGATGGTGACATCATCAGACTTGACAAAGATGAGTATACCACTTTTAAGGTGTTTCAGTAGTCTTCAAAAAGGTTGCTTCTCTCCAAGGAAACACACACACACACTCTCATACAGTTAGCAAATGCAGAATTCAAACCCCTACCTAACTACTTTATGATACTAGAGCAATACACATTTACACAACGTGCTATACACATTACTGGGAGTTCTTTTTTCCACAGGTATATTTGTAGGATGGTGACATCATTAGACTTGACAAAGATGAATATACCACTTTTAAGGTGCTTCAGTAGTCTTCAAAAAGGTTGCTCCTCTTCAAGGAGACACACACACTCTCATACAGTTGGTAAGTGCAGGATTCAATCCCCTACCTAACTACTTTATGATACTAGAACAGTACGCATTTACACAATGAACTATACACATTAATGGGAGCTCTCTTTTCCACAGGTATATTTGTAGGATGGTGACATCATCAGACTTGACAAAGTGGGTTACATTAGGTGACATTAGGTGGGCTATATAGAAGGAATTTCTAAACACTGTGGCAATGTGATCATCAAAGGAGAATTTACTATCTACCTGGGTCCCCAGGTCCATAATTACATTCTCTGTACATACTGGATTACCACCTATGTGGTAATTTGTGGGCACTTTGTTTTATCCAAAGGGGATGACTATGCATTTTTTGGCATTCTGCTTGAGGGCATTGTTTTGACACCAGGTATCTGTCTCTGTATGACCCTTCTGGAGGATGTCTGTGTCAGCCGTAGAGTCGATTATGGACCACAGTTAGCAGCCATCTGCAAACTTGGTCAGCCATACTCCTCCTGTGCTTGCCTGTACTTCTGAGCAGTATCTACTGAACAGGTGGGGTCCCAGGACCATGACCTGTGGGATGCCATTTGTGACTGGTTTAGAGTCGGACATGGCACCCACAACAATGACCATGTGTGTTTGATCTGTGAGCCAGTTAGCCACCCGTCCTGTAACATAGGGGTTAATGTTCAAGCTGGTAAGCTTGTCCATGATGCCAGAGTGGGGAATGGTGTCAAAGGCCTTAGTGAGGTCCAGGTGGGCTGTGTGGACTACTTTCATCTCCATCTATGTCCTTGGTAGCTGTTTCAAAGAAGTAAAGTAGGTTAAGGAGGTAGGATCTGCCTTTAACAAAGCCAAATTGGGTAGAGTCCAGTGTCTGGAGGTTCCCAATGTCTCTCTATATGGGTTCCATGATAATTTGCTCCATAGCTTTGCAGACCAGGCTGTGTAGGCCTATAGGGCAATAGTCTCCAGGTTCTATTGTGGCACCACCTTTGTGGAGCTGGATGACTGTTGCTGTATGCCATTCTTTGGGTACATAGCCTGTGGTGAGGTTGAGTCTGGACAGTGAATGTAGGTGAGGGTGTAGTTTCTTTTGGGGCTGATGTAAGACGCAGCCTGGGACACCATCCAGTCCCAATGATGCTGTGTTCTTAGCTTTGGAGAGGGCTGTTTTTACCTGCATGTCCATGAAGTCTGTGGCTCTGCATTCTTCTGGGATGGACACAGGCCCTATTGGGGTTGGGGGGGGTGAAGTTTGCAATGAACTTGTCCGCCAGGATGTGGGCAATGTCAGTTGGTTCAGTGTATTTTTTGCCATTTTGCAGTAGCTGACAGCTTATTTGAGAGTTGCCACCTAAATGTTTGGTATAGCTAACGAAGGCTTTGTGGTTGTTATTCTTAGATTCCTTGGCAATTTGTCTTTAGAAACTGGCCTTGGATTATTTTATGAGCGATCATTGTTTCTTCCTAATAATGATCAGTGATGCCTTTCCTTTTGTGAAGTTTGCTGTATCATGTGTTAGTCTCCTCCTTCTGTTGTATAGCTTATTTATGGGCAACGACCACCACATTGGTTTCTTCTTTTTGGAGGAGTGCATCTTGGTTTTATTTGGGATGTCTCGATTCATGCATCCCTGTAGATGCTCATAGAATGAACTTGTAAATGATTCTGCAGCTTGTATAGCATTATCCTATACCAAGGGGGCTTTGGAACTTTCCACTTTGATCTTGAGAAGTGTGCAGTTTGCGTTTGAAAATTTCTTCGCAGTGGTTTCCTTGACTGGGGGGGGGGGTGTGGATGTCCAGTGTGATTACTTTATGGTCTGATATTACCAGCGAGGGGTTTATCTCTGGTGTGGAACACTGGTACCCCATGTTGGTGATGATCAGGTCCAGTATGTCGTCCCCTCTAGCGGGCATGGTGACCTGCTGTTCTAGGGCGTTTGAGTTTTTAAACTCTAGGAAGCATTGGGCAAAGGACGTTGTACACGAGTAATTCTCCCAGTCAGTGTTTGGGTAGTTGTAATCTCCTCATATAACGGTGATTGGTAGGACCTTTACATTTTACAGTGTTCTCAGGAATACTGAGTGAGGTTCCTGAGACAAGGTAGGTGATCTGTAGCAGGCTACAATCTGATAAGCAGCTTTGCCAAATGTTAGTTGCACTTGCATGGGCTCCAAGGCCTCATGCTGTGCCACTAACCTGAAGGTGTGTTTATCCATAAGGTAAATGGATACACCCCTTCCTTTTGTATTTCACTCTGGGTTTGGGGCCAAAGATCAGAGGGATTGTGAGTGTTTTACATGGAGCATGTCCAACAGCTCTGTGTTTGACATAGCTTTGTATGTTAGGCAGAGATCACCTCTGAGTAGGCGATATGCGAGAGAGTACAGCTGGAGCATTTTGAGACGGTCTGTGTATGGCATGTATTTCAGGCCACTAATCCTCTTTGTGAGGTATTTCTGCAGGCTTTCCAGTTGCTGTAGACATTTTGTGAGGTACATAGCAAAAGGGGTGTTGTAGTCTATTATGGATCTGCTCTTCTATTCTGCATGAGACACCTTTTGTGATGAGGTGTGCCACATAGAAGGATTTCCTGACTACTGTGGGGATGTGATTATTACAGGTGTGTACACTGTTCACCTGTGACCCAAGGTCTCTTATCACACTTTCAGTGTTAAGTATACTACTGCCTATGTTGTAGTTCATGGCGATTTATACCTAGTTTAGTGGGTTTATCTATAATTCCAGAGTGGGGGATGGTGTTGTAAGCCGCGGCAAGATCTACATAGGCTGTGTGAACCACCTTACCCTTGTCTACGGTTCTAATGACTGCTTCAATGACGTCTATCAGGTTTAGGAGATGTGATCTGCCTTTTACAAACCCAACATGGTTGTGGTCCAGAGTTTGGAGATTACCAATGTCTTTTTTTATAAGTTATATGATGATACATTCCATGTCCTTGCAGAGCAGGCTAATCAGGCTAATGGGGCACTAGTTCCTGGGGTCCGTGGTGGCTCCCCCCTTGTGTAGTGGGATAACCATCACTGTGCACCATTCAGCAGGCACAAAGCCTGAGGTGAGGCTATGACTGAACATGGTACATAGGTGTGGTGCCTGTTCATTCTGTAGTTTGTGTAGAACACAGCCTGGGATGTTATCTGGTCCCATGGATGCTGTGTTCCTGGCTTTGGAGAGTGTTTTTTACCTGTGCAGCCGTGATGACAGCAACTTTGTAGTCTTCCTTTATAGAGATGTGCTCTTTCAGGGGTGAGAGGGGGGTAAAGTTAACACTGATCCTCTCTGCCAGGATGTTGGCAATATCAGTTGGGTCTGTATATTTAGTGCCATTGTGCTCTAACTCAGAGCAGATCTGAGTGCTACCATTGAGATTATTGACATAGCTATAGAATGCTTTGTGGTTGTCTTTAGAATCAGTGTTGATTTTGTTTTCATAACTAGCTTTGGAGGATTTTATCAGGGATTACAGCTTCCTACTGATGTTGACCATGGAGTTCCTCCACTCATGGGATTTTACCCTGTTTTGCAACAGTTCCTTCCTTCTGTTGTACAGTTTGTTTATGGCAGAGGAACATCAGATTGGCTTCCTTTTCTTGGAAAATAGCGTCTTGGTTCTGTTTGGGATAGCGCAATGCATTCAGTCATGTAAGTGCTTATAAAGTGCAATTGTGAAGGATTCAGTAGTCGTAACTGTATTGTCCATCTGAATGGGTGTCCTGCAGTTCAACACTTCTGTCCTAAGAAGCATGAAGTCGGCTTTGGAGACATTTTTTAATATGGTTTCCTTAATGGGGATGTGGGTCCAGAATGTGGATATGTAGGGTAATTAGCTTATGGTCAGATGGGACCAATGAGGTGCTGACTTCAGGTGTGGAACACCTGTCATGCAGGACAAACCAAACCCCGTAACCAACACAAATAACCACAAAGTGAGCTGAATGCTATTCATTGCCAGAAATATCAGCCTCAAGATGAACACACTCAAGGCACTTCTCATTATGGAGAATATTGATATATGTGCAGTAAAACAAACCTAGTTCAAGGCTCCAGACAACACATCAGCACTACCAGGATACTACTCATTCCATACCTTCCAGCATCAGAACCTGAATCATAGCACATAGGGTGAGGATGTATCCATATTCATCAAGGATACCTACACCTCTCTCTACATGCTCTCTACAGGATATGTGCCCATAGAATGTTGCACAGCAATGTTCTTCACACTCCACAGGTGTGGGGCCACAAAAAAACCTTGGCATTCATGCTCTATGAGCCTGATGAGTGTGTTCTGCAAGGCAATGGAGCCAATCATAATGAAAGTCAACAATAAAGAGATTGGGAACCTTCACACAGTTGAGCACACCCAGTTTGGTTTCATCAAATGCAGACCACGCCTCCTGAACTGGGAGGATTTCTTTGACAGTTACCCAGGCTACAGATGATTGAAATAAGCTCAACACAGCCTACCTATACCTCACTAAGGCCTTTGACACCATTCCTCAGTCAGGTATCATAGATGAACTCAGCAACCTGGTCATGAATCCATACATCACAAGATGAATTGCAAACTGGCTCACAGATAGATCCCACACATTAAGAGTTGCTGGTTACATGTCAAACTCTACACCGGTAATGACTGATGTCCCCCAGGGTTCAGTCCTGGGGTCCCTCCTGTTTGGTATAGACTTCTCAAATGTACATGCCAATACAGGAGGGTTGTGGTTGACTAAGTTTGCTGGAAACTGTAAACTGTTTGCCATAATAGATTCCCCGGAAGACAGACATATTCTTCAGAATGGACTCTATGAGACAGATGTGTGGTGTCAGAATCATGGCCTCAAGCTCACTATGGAGGAATGCATAGTGATTCTCTTTGTTGAAAACAAAATGCCCACAAACTACCACATAGGTGTTACCCCCTTAAAAATGACAAGGTGATAAGGGATCTGGGGACACAAGTAGATAGTCATCTTTCCTTTGACAACCATGTTGCCAAAGTGATTGGGAGATCCTATGTGGCCCACCTTATCAACAAAAGTTTTGCATCAGGATCCAAAGAGGTAGTGTTGGCACTCTACTCTTACGTCATCAGACCCATCATTGAGTACAATGCACCATTTTGGATGTACTCGACTTAGCATATCCAGCAGCTGTAGAGACCACATAGGTACCTCACCATGAAGATTACTGACCTCAAACAGTTGTGTTATGCAACACAACTGGTAAAACTAAATCTGTTGAATCCAAAAGGCTACTAGCGGAATCACAAAGACGCTGGAGACATGAATAAATTCCACACTTTAATGAAGGTTTAGCGCTTTCATCTAGTACAACTAGACTTCATCAGAAATTTATTGAAAACACATCTGACAACCCATTAAGGTACAAGATATGCTTGGATTCATAGTCGAATAGCAACTAGTGAAGTACTTCACTAGTTGCTATTCGACTATGAATCCCAGCATATCTTGTACCTTAATGGGTTGTCAGATGTGTTTTCAATAAATTTCTGATGAAGTCTAGTTGTACTAGATGAAAGCGCTAAACCTTCATTAAAGTGTGGAATTTATTCATGTCTCCAGCGTCTTTGTGATTCCGCTAGTAGCCTTTTGGATTCATTTCATTTGGTTGTAGTGGCTACTAAAACTAAATCTGTTCTTCGTTGCGTACCTCCTACTCAGAGGCACACTCTGCCTAACATACAGATCCATGTCCAACACATAACTGTTGAGCATGCTCCATCTACAGATAACAACATTCAGTCGCCCTACACATTCCAGGGATATGAACCTCATCACAACGATGAATAAATCATGCTGGTGGGATAGAGTACCATCCCAGACACTTGCCTTACTGTGGAACAGAGTCCCAATGTACATCAAACAGATCCCCTTCAATTGGAACCTTGATGAGTGGATGGGAAACAGACAATTCATGCCAGGCATCACATCAGCAACCCCACTAGAAAGGATCTTATGGTACTAACTATTAGAGCTAGGCCTTGGGAGACTACCCAATGGTGTGGTGAAAGCTGCACAACTTGCGTAGGCTGATATATACCTTTGTGGAGATAGTCTACTACATACCTATGAACCTATGTGACAGGTACATGTCTACAGATAGTAGATGTGTACTTCATTGTGCAATCATGTTGTACAGCAGGCAGATGAACCACATACACTGTAATGCTTACAGATACTGGTGGCTGTTATGTACAGTGGGAGAGATGTGCACCTCATGTCTTTCATGCCATTGGGATATGTGCTGGGTGGGACAGTCCTGGATGGCTCCCTGTCATGGTCACCCTCTTACACACATCTCTGCCCACCCATCTTTGGCTTAATATACTGTGTTCCCCCCTACATATATATATATAGGTTCATAGGTAGGTAATAGGCTATCTGCCTGAAGGCATATATTAGCATGGCCAGAGTGTGCAGCTATCACCACCCATGGAGTTAGTTCCCTAGGCCTCTGTGTAGTAGAGCTGATGAAGTGATCCATGGTTGACAGTTCAGTTTCACATACACTCATGAAGGCTCCTCTGTAAGAGTGTCATTGAGGGACTTGGCTTAATGTCGGTTGGGAGCCTGTTCCAAAGCAAGGGAAGTCTGTGAGTTATTAAAGTATCCCTCCAACATTTTCTATTTAATGTTGTGATGATGATATCCCTAGAGCATGTGGTACAGTGAGCTTGGGTTTACTTCAGAAAGTGCATGCACATCAGTTCTGCATTGGACATGGACCTGTCTGTTGGGCAAAGATCTCCTGCACAGACAGTATGCAACAGAGTACAGATTGAGTTAAATTCAGTCTTGTTGCATGGGGCAACTTTTTGAGCCCAGTAATACTCTTGTTGAGGTACTTCAGTGGTCTTTCCAGCAGCTGAAGGTGCCTAGTCAGATTCATCGCAAGTGTGTTGTGGTATTCTCTGATGGGTCTGATGAGTAGAAGGAACCTCCTTTGAACTACATGCAAAGACCTTGGCAGTTTGTGGGAACACATAGCATGATTTTCTAACCACTTTGTGAATGTGTTTCTGGAAGTAGAGATGACTACCCACATGTGTCCATAGATCCCTTATTATCACCTCCATATTTAGGGTGTTGGCACCTATGGGGTATTTGTATGACTGTAGCTCAAGGCCATAATTTTGACACCACATCTGTCTGACTGAGACCCTTTTTAAGGATGTCTCTGTTGTCCCAAACATCGATTATGACTACTTTGTTGCAGTCATTCACAAACTTTGCTAAACATAGCCCTTGTGTGTTTGACTGTATTTCTGAAAAGTATACACCAGACAGGAGGGGTCCCAGGACTGAGCCATGGGGACAGCAGTTGTTACCAGCTTGAACAGTAGACCACAGTTCTTACCTTGTGGGATCTATCTGTGCCCCAGTTGGCAATCCATCAGATGACATACATATTTATGCACAGGTTGTTGATTTTGTGGATATGACGTGTCTGGGATGTTGAAAAAGGGCTTTTCAAGGTCTATATGGGACGTGTGTAGCTCATTTCATTGATGTATGTCCTGGGTGACTGCCTTGAAAACAGTCTAGCAGGTTTGGGAACAATGATCTGCCCCTGACCAAACCAAAATGGGTAGGGTTGGGTGTTTGTAGGCTCCCAATAGCTCTGTTTATGAGTTCCATCATGATGGACTCCATGGCCTTGCAGAACAGGCTTAATAGGCTTATAAGACAATAGTTTCCATGGTCTGTTGTGCATCAACACTTGTGGAGTGTGCCAAACATTGCTGTAACCCATTCAATAGTTTCATATCCTGTACAGAGGGTGAGTCTCGACAGACTGTTTAGGTGCAGGGTCTGTTTGATTTGGAGTTCACATATGACACAGCTAGGGAAACCATGTCATCCCATAGACGCCATGTTTTTAGGTTTGGAAAGAGCTGTTTAACCATTGTATATGTGATTTCTGGGTTTTCACTATCTCCAGGTATGATAATGGGCCCTTTTGTCAGTAAGAGGGGGGTAAATATGTATGAACCTGTCTGACAAGATGTTGGCAATGTCAGTCATGTACATGTATTCATTTACAGTTTGCACTGACTCAGAACATATATGAGTTTACATTGATATTTATGACATAGCGAAAGAAAGCTTCATGGTTCTCTATGGACTCTTTGACAATATTTTTTCCAGAACATGGCTTGGATAATGTTAGGAGTGCTCATTGTTTATTGATGATACTGATCGGAGATTTATTGATCTTCTTTGAATTTTCACTTTCTTTGAACAACTTAAGTACTTGTAATACATAGTTTGATTATGACAGGAGTCCAATATATTATATGGGTCTGTTTTCATATAACTGTGTGCGCAAGGCAGGATTGGTGAATAGTGACAAGTTTCTGGGGTTAGAACTGCAACTGCCAGATATGTGTGGCCCACTGCTGTACTCAGACATGGCCTAAGTGTTTGAGTATGTCCAGTATGATCTTACAGTATGTTGTTGACTGACATTTGCTTTGTTTATTTAAGTGTGTGAGCATGCCCAGTATGACCTTTCAGTATGTTGCTGACTGAAATTTGCTAAATTTGTTTAACTGTGTGAGCATGCCCAGTATGGACATATATACTATATGTGTGTGAAAAATCAAGTTGGTTTTTACTTCAGGGCTCACCTTTGTGTTGTACATCGACAGGAAGCATGCTGTGCCTGCAGGGCTTCCATGAGTCACTTTGCATAAACTTCTCAACATTTCTACATACAGGGGGGACAGCTGTTATTTCTACATTTCTACCCAGGGGGAACACCTGATTGTTACTGTGGGTGTACATAGGATGAGGGGTTCATCTGACACTTATAACATATTTGCTAGGCCTGCACTGCTATGTCAGATACTCCATTTCAGTCTGTACTGTTACCTATCATACTGGCTTAAGGCATACTACTGTACTACAGATCTTAGCTTCCAATTTCATGTATATTAGTTTGTGACTTCATAGCCTACCCAACCCACATCACACTGCCTGGCCTGCTGTTATCTGTCTGCATATGCCTGGGGACAACTTACTCATATGGCTCTTCAGAGGGCATGATACAGCATTTATTTGTGTTTGTGTTAGTCTACAATTGTCCTGCTGTGTCTGTGCCAGTAAAATGCTGTCATGGCCTAGTGGTTCAGTACTGTGACTATAGTACACAGTGTCCTGAGTTCTAGCCCTGTCACTGCTTTTTATTTTCCTGCTGGGCAGACCAGACTGCTTAAGGAACAGTAAAGCAGGTGTGAGCGTGTTTACCTGATTTTGCTCAACTTTGCCCGGGTTTGCCCAACATTGCCCAACATTGCTCAACATTGCCCGATGTTGCACTACTTAGCCCGGTGCGCAGCTCCACACAATTGTGTTTAAATATGTTATATAGTGGTAAAATGTGCTTAGCACTGCTTTATATTGCTGAAAATAGGGCAATCATGCCTCAGGTGGTACTGCAGGGCTGCCTATATCAGATGCACATAGTACACACCCTATACATGTTTGAAAACAGGTAGTGTCAAGTTAGGCATCCCTTTTATTGTATGTGCGAGTCAGAGAGAGGTGTCATTTCCAGGGTTCCTACTGAGTCAGTGTATGTGCTATGTGTTGCCTCTTTGCCAAGTCCAAGGCAAAGGCATACTGGACACACCTCCTTCTGCCTACTGGGGCAGGCTCAGGTTGTTCCTCTGAGTCACGCTGTGCCTGTGCAGGCATTGGCAATGGTGGGGGAATGCTTAGCCTTGCCCCATCCTGTTCCTGCTGCAGCTGCTTTCGCAGGATCATATTGTGTAGCATGGCACATACCATGACAATGTGGGTACATGTAGTTGGTGAGTACTGCAAGGGTCCACCAGATATGTCCAGGCACCAGAACCGTGACTTGAGCATCCCAAACACACGCTCAGTAATGTTTCTTGTTTGTGTGTGTGCCTCATTATGGAGTTCATGTTCAGGTGTGTGTGCATTTCTGATGGGCGTCATCAGCCATGGCTCCAGTGGATATCCAGCATTCCCCACTAGGTGATCGTCAGGGATGTCCCCATTGGCAAATCTCTGGTACAGCTGCGTCACATGCCAGATGTGGGAATCGTGATAGCTTCCAGGGCAGCCAGCACACACATTCATTATTATGCCCTGGGCATCGCACATGACCTGGCAGTTGATGGAGGGGAAGCCCTTGCGGTTGATGTAGAACATAACCCACTCACCGAGTGGTTCTTTGATGTGTATGTGCGTGCAGTCTGTTGCACCCACTGCATCAGGGTATTCTGCTATTTGGTGGAAAAGACGCATATTGCTGGCCAATGCCGACTGGGAATTGGGGAAATATACATGCTCAACGACATGTGCTGACATGGCATCCAGGAACTGGTGCAGTACCCTGGATGCTGATGCCTGTGAAACCCCCATCATATCATCAGTTGGTCTCTGTAAGGTACCCTGTAGACAGTATTCATAAGCCAACACATACCTTGGCATCCAGTGGGATGGGTTCCCCTCTGTTGGTTCTGTGTGTGAGGCATGGCCGGCACAGCTGAACAATTTGTTGCAGGAGGTCTCTGTCCACTCTATAAAGCTCCACTATATCCAGCTCATGTAGCCTCTGGTAGGTTACCCTTGGTCTGTACACTCTTCTCCGTCTCCTCACTGTGGGTTGCTCAGCAGCATTCACAACATCACCACCCTCAGCATCTTGCACATGTTGATTTATGAAAGCAATAGCAGCCCCTAACATTTTGTCTGACTTAAGCTTTTTTTAAGTTTTCACTCTTTGTATACTGCAGTGTTGCAGACTTCTTGGGAAAAAACAGAGTTTAAAGTGCTGGGCTGGGCTTGGCTAGTCTACTGCCTGTGTAATTGGCTGATTCTGATATATTTCACCTGGCAGCTCTGCTAGTTCTCCTTGGTTAACTTCCTACTACTTCTTTTCCTTCCTTTTCCCTTTCTGTTTCCGCCCAGGGCAGCGCCATGCACACAAGCACAAACACGCGCACACAGGCGCACACGTGCACACACACTGTGTGCCCGTTTGCAAGAAAATTCACATATATCCACAGTGTATGCCTTTGGTTTCTTGTTTTCAGCAAGGACAACTGTAGACACACCTCTTGCAATCCTGAGCAACTCAGGGCAAACACAAGCCACTGTGCTCCAATAAGCTTAAAGCCTTTCAGACATACCCCCTCATGATGTCCCCTACTCCTACACTTACACTCTAGAGACATGGATCACATGCCGGGGAAAATTGGGATTCACCATTCTTATCCTCATTTGCATAGGATTGCCTACTAATGCTTGGTTACATCTCTCACACTGAGCTTCCACCCTTAGCAACCACTACTCAGTGGTCATGTTGTTTTAGCCTGCCATTTACCTGCCAAGCAGAACAAGCTTTTTAGTGAAAATGCCCATTTTTGGCTATTTTTCAATTTTTTTCATTTTATTTAAAGCCGCGCATGTTTGCGCAGCGCTGCGCTCTGCTTAAACATCGAAGATCAGGGAAAAATAGATTTTAAGGATTTACAACATTTGCAAATGCCAATGGCTTTATATTTGGCCATTGACATGCTTCCTCAACTAGATGCATCCTTTATTTGGAGCTGTCATAGCTCTGTTTAGCTATTTGCAGAATGGTACTCCGTCACCAACGGAGTACATTTCTGCAAATAACACTACTCTTACATGGACAGATTAGTGTTTCCTGGATCACAAATTTACCTAATTTGCATAGCTTTCAGCAGCAAATGAGGTAATCTGCATACCAAAACACTGTCCGTGCAAGAATAGCTTTAAAAGCTCTCATGCACGCCCCTGCTGGCTGTTGCTGGATCGCTCGGCAGACATATTGGCTGTCTGCCGTCTTACACTAACCTTAGATTTGTGCAAGCCTTCATAAATCCGGCCCATTTTTTCAACTATATGAATAATATTTCATCTCTAGAAACATGAGACATATATACATATATACAGAGATAGATTTTAGCCATTTCATTCACAGTTTTACATCATACATATGATTTTAATATTATATAATATAATAATATTATTATTATTATTTATAACACTATAGACAGTACAGTTTTTTACATATACTAAGTTTTATATGTTTTGTATATGGCTAGTCTGCATACATATGCACCTGAGTTTTTAACTTGATTTTACCTTGGCTTAAAGCATATTATTACCAGGTTGACTTTAAGAAGTGCTGGTGATTAATTACTACTTCTAAGTACCTAGCAACCTGAAAATGCCTTTTTCACTGACGGGATGCACTATTGAGTTTGTACTATAAGTAACTAGTGCTTTATTCTGTTTTTATTGTTCTAAAGAAGCTATATACGAAAGCGCTCATCTGTGTGTTATTCTATACATTAAACTATGACTTGGATCTACCTCTGCTGTGTACCACTGGTTGTATTTCTCATTTTATTTTTTGACTCTCTCTCTCTCTCTGTATATATATATATATATATATATATATATATATATATATATATATATATATATATATATATATATAAAATGAACGCCAGACATACACAGACCTCTAAGCTGTACAGATTCCCACAGAATGTCCAGGCTTTGTCCTCATATATATGGCCTCTTTCTCATAACATGTCTGGCATTCTGCTACATCACTGGGATAATATCAGGAATGAAGGCACTAAATAATGACATACCATAACTATCAACTATCAACTATAAACCTGCATGACATCTGGACAAAGCCTGACATAATTGGGGGACAGAGGCCCAAAAGCAGGGACATGTTCGAAATATTGCTGTTATAAACTGAAAAAGTTGCTGGTGTTACAGGGTTTGTTGTAACATATCTTTTCTGATGGATATGAAGTCAGAAACACAAATGGATGTTAGCATTTATGGACTGCAATCCCCAGAGTATGCTACTGATTTACAAAGGACAAAAACTGTCTGAGGAACAGCCCAAACATAAGAGTCAAACCTATGGCCATTCTGTGGATAGCCCTACAGTTAATAGTTATGTCAACTACGTAACACTGCAAGAGTTAAAATCTTGCAGAAAATCTATGTCGACACAAACCCTGTTAAACTAAAATTAATCCAACTGTATAACAGCAATACTTACATTCTTACTGGAACATTCTCCCCATTTTGCTGGGCTGTCTCCCCATTTGCTGTTGTAAGAGGTATTTCCAACTACCCTCCGTGATGCTGTTGTCCACACACCTCCATTAAGACCGCCTCACAAACAAGGAAAAGGGGCAATGCCCACATGAAGTACTGAATTATAGGAGTACGTGGCCATGCCATTGGCTACAGGAATAACAACACAGCTGTTCTGCATGCAATTAGCAAGTGGGGGACACCAATTGGTGCACAGGCCATCACCTATTCATGAGCATTAACTACAAAAGGCAAGCTGCTGCCTATGCAAAACATGTCTATACCTCTACATGTGTAGACACAGAGAGAGAGAGAGAGAGAGAGACCGAGGCAGAAACAGAAAGAGAAGCCAACAAAACTTGAAAAAAAAGGTATGTTAAACAAGTAAACATGTAGTGGAATGCAGTAAGGGGTATGCAATAATGGGAAGTAGGATGTTAAACAAATATGTCTCAACAAGACTTGCTGTACTGATATATTGCTGATCAGCACCTATGGCAATAGCATATGTGTCTGTCTGCAGTGACATACATCACAGCTCAGGCCCCTGAGTCACCCCAGGAAAGGACAGCTTACATATGACTAGTACTAGAGTGTCTGTTCAACAATACTGACTGTGACACAGCTATGACAGCTAGTGGGATGTCATAAATATCCATAAATTACTTGTGAATACAACTGTGATACACATGTTTGTCTCACAAATCTAAAAGACCTATGCAAGATATGTGCATAGAAAACTATTGTTGCAGATGTGTTTGTTAAACTGCATGTGATATACTGAGCTCATACAATTCAATTGTCCAGTGTTATGCACATTGACCATATGTATGCCTTATATTTGTAGTCATTTACTCAGGTTGTTCCTCCTTTGAGTCACGCTGTGCCTGTGCAGGCCTTGGCAATGGTGGGGGAATGCTTGGCCCTGCCCCATCCTGTTCCTGCTGCAGCTGTTTTTGCATGATCATATTGTGTAGCATGGCACATACCATGACAATGTGGGTACATGTAGTTGGTGAGTAGTGCAATGCTCCACCAGATGTATCCTGGCACCAGAACCGTGACTTGAGCATCCCAAACACATGCTCAATAATGTTTCTTGTTTGTGAATGTGCCTCATTATGGAGTTCTTGTTCGGATGTGCGTGCATTTCTGATGGTTGTCATCAGCCATGGCTCCAGTGCGTATCCAGCATTCCCCACTAGGTGACCGTCAGGGATTTCCCCATTGGCAAATCTCTGGTACAGCTGCATCACATGCCAGATGTGGGAATCATGATAGCTTCCAGGGCAGCCAGCACACACATTCATTATTATGCCCTGGGCATCGCACACGACCTGGCAGTTGATGGAGGGGAGCCCTTGCGGTTGATGTAGAACCTACCCCACTCACCGGGTGGTGCTTTGATGTGTATGTGCGTGCAGTCTATTGCACCCACTACCTCAGGGTATTCTGCTATTTGGTGGAAAAGATGCAGATTGCTGACTAATGCCGCACGGGAATTGGGGAAATATACATGCTCACCGACATGTGCTGCCATGGCATCCAGGAACTGGTGCAATACCCTGGATGCTAATGCCTGTGAAACCCCCATAATATCACCAGTTGGTCTCCATAAGGTACCCTGTAGCTAGTATTCATAAGACAACACATACCTTGGCATCCACTGGAATGGGTTCCCCTCTGTTGGTTCTGTGTGTGAGGTGTGGCCGGCACAGCTGAACAATTTGCTGCAGGAGGTCTCTGTCCAATCTATAAAGCTCCACTATCTCCAGCTCATGTATCCCCTGGTAGGTTACCCTGGGTCTGTACACTCTTCTCCGTCTCCTCACTGTGGGTTGCTCAGCAGCATTCACAACATCACCACCCTCAGCATCTTGCACATGTTGATTTATGATAGCAATAGCAGCCCCTAACATTTTGTCTGACTTAAGCTTTTTAAGTTTTCACTCTTTGTATACTGCAGTGTTGCAGAGTTCTTGGGAAAAAACAGGGTAGACTGCTGTTTGCAGAGTTTAAAGTGCTGGGCTGGGCTTTGCTAGTCTACTGCCTGTGTAATTGGCTGATTCTGATATATTTCACTGGCAGCTCTGCTAGTTCTCCTTGGTTAACTTCCTACTACTTCTTTTCCTTCCTTTTCCCTTTCTGTTTGCGCCCAGGGCAGCGTCGTGCAAACAAGCACAAACACGCGCACACAGGCGCACACGCACGCACACCCGTGCACATGCTGTGTGCCCGTTTGCAAAAAAACTCACATATATCCACAGCGTACGCCTTTGGTTTCTTGTTTTCAGCTAGGACAACTGTAGACACACCTCTTGCAATCCTAAGCAATTCAGGGCAAACACAAGCCACTGTGCTCCAATAAGCTTAAAGTCTTTCAGACATACCCCCTCATTATGTCACCTTTCTACTCTACTACTCCCCTACTCCTACACTTACACTCTATGGACATGGATCACATGCCGTGGAAAATTGGGATTCACTATCATTATCCTGATTTGCATAGGATTGCCTACTGATGCTTGGTTACATCTCTCACACTGAGCTTCCCCCCTTAGCAACCACTACTCAGTGGTCATGTTGTTTTTAGCCTGCCATTTACCTGCTGGGCAAAACAAGCTTTTTAGTGAAAATGCCCATTTTTGGCTATTTTTCATTTTTTTCATTGTATTTAAAGCACCGCACATTTGCGCGGCGCTGCGCTCCACTTAAACATCGAAGATGAGGGAAAAAAATAGATTTTAAGGATTTACAACATTTGTAAATGCCAATGGCCTTATATTTGGCCATTGGCATGCTTCATCAACTAGATGCATCCTTTATTTGGAGTTGTCATAGCTCCGTTTAGCTATTTGCAGAACGGTACTCCGTCACCAACGGAGTACATTTCTGCAAATAACACTACTCTTACACGGACAGGTTAGTGTTTCCTGGATAGCAAATTTACCTAATTTGCATAGCTTTCAGCAGCAAATGAGGTAATCTGCATACCATAACACTGTCCGTGCAAGAGTAGCTTTAGAAGCTCTCATGCACGCCCCTGCCGGCTGTTGCTGGATCGCTCGGCAGACATATTGGCTGTCTGCCGTCTTACACTAACTTTAGAGTCATGCAAGCCTTCATAAATCCGGCCCATTGTTTCCACTATTTGAATAATATTTCATCTCTAGAAACATGAGACATATATACATATATACAGAGATAGTTTTTTTATCATTTCATTCACAGTTTTGCATCATACATATGATTTTAATATTATATAATATAATAATATTATTATTATTATTTTTAACACTATAGACAGTACAGTTTTTTACATATACTAAGTTTTATATGTTTTGTATATGGTTGGTCTGCATACATATGCACCTGTGTTTTTAACTTGTTTTTATGTTGGCTTAAAGCATATTATTACCAGGTTGACTTTAAGAAGTGCTGGTGATTAATTACTAGTTCTAAGTACCTAGCAACCTGAAAATGCCTTTTTCACTGACTGGATGCACTATTGAGTTTGTACTATAAGTAACTAGTGCTTTATTCTGTTTTTATTGTTCTGAAGAAGCTATATGCGAAAGCTCTCATCTGTGTGCTATTCTATACATTAAACTATGACTTGGATCTACCTCTGCTGTGTACCACTGGTTGTATTTCTCATTTTTACTTTTTGACTCTCTCTTCATATATATATATATATATATATATATATATATATATATATATATATATAAATATATATATAATGAATGCAAGACATACACAGACCTCTCAACTGTACAGATTCCCAGAGAATGTCCAGGCTTTGTCCTCATACATATGGCCTCTTCCTCATAACATGTCTGGCATTCTGCTACATCACTGGGATGATATCAGGAATGAAGGCACTAAATAATGACATACCATAACTATCAACTATCAGCTATAAAACTGCATGACATCTGGACAAAGCCTGACATAATTGGGGGACAGAGGCCCAAAAGCAAGGACATATTTGAAATATTGCTGTTATAAACTGCAAAAGTTGCTGGTGTTACAGGGTTTGTTGTAACATATCTTTTCTGATGGATATGAAGTCAGAAACACAAATGGATGTTAGCATTTACGGACTGCAATCCTCCGAGTATGCTACTGATTTACAAAGTACAAAAACTGTCTGAGGAACAGACCAAATATAAGAGTCAAACCTATGGCCATTCTGTGGATAGCCCTACAGTTGAGAGTTATGTGAGCTACATAACACTGCCAGAGTTAAAATCATGCAGAAAATCTATGTCGACACAAACCCTGTTAAACTAAAATTAATCCAACTGTATAACAACAATACTTAAATTCTTACTGAAACCTTCTCCCAATTTTGTTGGGCTGTCTCCCCATTTGCTGTTGTAAGAGGTATTTCCAACTACCCTCCATGATGCTGTTGTCCACACACCTCCATAATGTCCACCTCACAGACAAGGAAAAGGGGCAATGCCCACATGAGGAACTGAATTTTTGGAGTACGTGGCCATGCCATTGGCAATAGGAATAACAACACAGCTGTTCTGCATGCAATTAGCAAGTGGGGGACACCAATTGGTGCACAGGCCATCACCTATTCATGAGCATTAACTACAAAAGGCAAGCTGCTGCCTATGCAAAACATGTCTATACCTCTACATGTGTAGACACAGAGAGAGAGAGACCGAGGCAGAAACAGAAAGAGAAGCCAACAAAACTTGAAAAAAAGGTATGTTAAACAAGTAAACATGTAGTGGAATGCAGTAAGGGGTATGCAATAATGGGAAGTAGGATGTTAAACAAATATGTCTCAACAAGACTTGCTGTACTGATATATTGCTGATCAGCACCTATGGCAATAGCATATGTGTCTGTCTGCAGTGACATACATCACAGCTCAGGCCCCTGAGTCACCCCAGGAAAGGACAGCTTACATATGACTAGTACTAGAGTGTCTGTTCAACAATACTGACTGCGACACAGCTATGACAGCTAGTGGGATGTCATAAATATCCATAAATTACTTGTGAATACAACTGTGATACACATGTTTGTCTCACAAATCTAAAAGACCTATGCAAGATATGTGCATAGAAAACTATTGTTGCAGATGTGTCTGTTAAACTGCATGTGATATACTGAGCTCATACAATTCAATTGTCCAGTGTTATGCACATTGACCATATGTATGCCTTATATTTGTAGTCATTTACTCAGGTTGCTCCTCCTTCGAGTCACGCTGTGCCTGTGCAGGCCTTGGCAATGGTGGGGGAATTCTTGGCCCTGCCCCATCCTGTTCCTGCTGCAGCTGTTTTTGCACGACCATATTGTGTAGCATGGCACATACCATGACAATGTGGGTACATGTAGTTGGTGAGTACTGCAATGCTCCACCCGATGTGTCCTGGCACCAGAACCGTGACTTGAGCATCCCAAACACATGCTCAATAATGTTTCTTGTTTGTGAATGTGCCTCATTATGGAGTTCTTGTTCGGGTGTGTGTGCATTTCTGATGGTTGTCATCAGCCATGGCTCCAGTGCGTATCCAGCATTCCCCACTAGGTGACCGTCAGGGATGTCCCCATTGGCAAATCTCTGGTACAGCTGCATCACATGCCAGATGTGGGAATCATGATAGCTTCCGGGGCAGCCAGCACACACATTCATTATTATGCCCTGGGCATCGCACACGACCTGGCATTTGATGGAGGGGAGCCCTTGCGGTTGATGTAGATCCTACCCCACTCACCGGGTGGTGCTTTGATGTGTATGTGCGTGCAGTCTATTGCACCCACTACCTCAGGGTATTCTGCTATTTGGTGGAAAAGATGCAGATTGCTGACTAATGCCGCACGGGAATTGGGGAAATATACATGCTCACCGACATGTGCTGCCATGGCATCCAGGAACTGGTGCAGTACCCTGGATGCTGATGCCTGTGAAACCCCCATCATATCACCAGTTGGTCTCCATAAGGTACCCTGTAGCTAGTATTCATAAGCCAACACATACCTTGGCATCCACTGGGATGGGTTCCCCTCTGTTGGTTCAATGTGTGAGGCGTGGCTGGCACAGCTGAACAATTTGCTGCAGGAGGTCTCTGTCCAATCTATAAAGCTCCACTATCTCCAGCTCATGTATCCCCTGGTAGGTTACCCTGGGTCTGTACACTCTTCTCCGTCTCCTCACTGTGGGTTGCTCAGCAGCATTCACAACATCACCACCCTCAGCATCTTGCACATGTTGATTTATGATAGCAATAGCAGCCCCTAACATTTTGAATGACTTAAGCTTTTTAAGTTTTCAATCTTTGTATACTGCAGTGTTGCAGAGTTCTTGGGAAAAAACAGGGTAGACTGCTGTTTGCAGAGTTTAAAGTGCTGGGCTGGGCTTTGCTAGTCTACTGCCTGTGTAATTGGCTGATTCTGATATATTTCACTGGCAGCTCTGCTAGTTCTCCTTGGTTAACTTCCTACTACTTCTTTTCCTTCCTTTTCCCTTTCTGTTTGCGCCCAGGGCAGCGTCGTGCAAACAAGCACAAACACGTGCACACAGGCGCACACGCGCGCAGACGCATGCACACGCTGTGTGCCCATTTGCAAGAAAATTCACATATATCCACAGCGTACGCCTTTGGTTTCTTGTTTTCAGCTAGGACAACTGTAGACACACCTCTTGCAATCCTGAGCAATTCAGGGCAAACACAAGCCACTGTGCTCCAATAAGCTTAAAGTCTTTCAGACATACCCCCTCATTATGTCACCTTTCTACTCTACTACTCCCCTACTCCTACACTTACACTCTAGGGACATGGATCACATGCCGCAGAAAATTGGGATCCACTATCATTATCCTCATTTGCATAGGATTGCCTAATGATGCTTGGTTACATCTCTCACACTGAGCTTCCCCCCTTAGCAACCACTACTCAGTGGTCATGTTGTTTTTAGCCTGCCATTTACCTGCCGGGCAGAACAAGCTTTTTAGTGAAAATGCCCATTTTTGGCTATTTTTCATTTTTTTCATTTTATTTAAAGCGCCGCACATTTGCGCGGCGCTGCGCTCCACTTAAACATCAAAGATCAGGGAAAAAAATAGATTTTAAGGATTTACAACATTTGCAAATGCCAATGGCCTTATATTTGGCCATTGGCATGCTTCCTCAACTAGATGCATCCTTTATTTGGAGTTGTCATAGCTCCGTTTAGCTATTTGCAGAACGGTACTCCGTCACCAACGGAGTACATTTTTGCAAATAACACTACACTTACACGGACAGGTTAGTGTTTCCTGGATCGCAAATTTACCTCATTTGCATAGCTTTCAGCAGCAAATGAGGTAATCTGCATACCATAACACTGTCCGTGCAAGAGTAGCTTTAGAAGCTCTCATGCACGCCCCTGCCGGCTGTTGCTGGATCGCTCGGCAGACATATTGGCTGTCTGCCGTCTTATACTAACCTTAGAGTCATGCAAGCCTTCATAAATCCGGCCCATTGTTTCCACTATTTGAATAATATTTCATCTCTAGAAACATGAGACATATATACATATATACAGAGATAGTTTTTTATCATTTCATTCACAGTTTTACATCATACATATGATTTTAATATTATATAATATAATAATATTATTATTATTATTTTTAACACTATAGACAGTACAGTTTTTTACATATACTAAGTTTTATATGTTTTGTATATGGTTGGTCTGCATACATATGCACCTCTGTTTTTAACTTGTTTTTATGTTGGCTTAAAGCATATTATTACCAGGTTGACTTTAAGAAGTGCTGGTGATTAATTACTAGTTCTAAGTACCTAGCAACCTGAAAATGCCTTTTTCACTGACTGGATGCACTATTGAGTTTGTACTATAAGTAAATAGTGCTTTATTCTGTTTTTATTGTTCTGAAGAAGCTATATGCGAAAACTCTCATCTGTGTGCTATTCTATACATTAAACTACGACTTGGATCTACCTCTGCTGTGTACCACTGGTTGTATTTCTCATTTTTACTTTTTGACTCTCTCTTCATATAAATATATATATATATATATATATATATATATATATATATATATATATATATATATATATATAAATATATATAAAATGAATGCCAGACATACACAGACCTCTCAACTGTACAGATTCCCACAGAATGTCCAGGCTTTGTCCTCATACATATGGCCTCTTCCTCATAACATGTCTGGCATTCTGCTACATCACTGGGATGATATCAGGAATGAAGGCACTAAATAATGACATACCATAACTATCAACTATCAACTATAAAACTGCATGACATCTGGACAAAGCCTGACATAATTGGGGGACAGAGGCCCAAAAGCAAGGACATATTTGAAATATTGCTGTTATAAACTGCAAAAGTTGCTGGTGTTACAGGGTTTGTTGTAACATATCTTTTCTGATGGATATGAAGTCAGAAACACAAATGGATGTTAGCATTTACGGACTGCAATCCTCCGAGTATGCTACTGATTTACAAAGTACAAAAACTGTCTGAGGAACAGACCAAATATAAGAGTCAAACCTATGGCCATTCTGTGGATAGCCCTACAGTTGAGAGTTATGTCAACTACATAACACTGCCAGAGTTAAAATCATGCATTAAATCCATGTCCACACAAACCCTGTTAAACTAAAATTAATCCAACTGTATAACAGCAATACTTACATTCTGATTGGAACCTTCTCCCGATTTTGTTGGGCTGTCTCCCCATTTGCTGTTGTAAGAGGTATTTCCAACTACCCTCCGTGATGCTGTTGTCCACACACCTTCATGATGTCCACCTCACAGACAAGGAAAAGGGGCAATCCCCTAATGAAGTACTGAATTATAGGAGTACGTGGCCATGCCATTGGCTACAGGAATAACAACACAGCTGTTCTGCATGCAATTAACAAGTGGGGGACACCAATTGGTGCACAGGCCATCACCTATTCATGAGCGTTAACTACAAAAGGCAAGCTGCTGCCTATGCAAAACATGTCTATACCTCTACATGTGTAGACACAGAGAGAGTGACCGAGGCAGAAACAGAAAGAGAAACCAACAATACTTGAAAAAAAGGTATGTTAAACAAGTAAACATGTAGTGGAATGCAGTAAGGGGTATGCAATAATGGGAAGTAGGATATTAAACAAATATGTCTCAACAAGTCTTGCTGTACTGATATATTGCTGATCAGCACCTATGGCAATAGCATATGTGTCTATCTGCAGTGACATACATCACAGCTCAGGCCCCTGAGTCACCCCGGGAAAGGACAGCTCACATATGACTAGTACTAGAGTGTCTGTTCAACAATACTGACTGGGACACAGCTAGGACAGCTAGTGGGATGTCATAAATATCCATAAATTACTTGTGAATACAACTATGATACACATGTTTGTCTCACAAATCTAAAAGACCTATGCAAGGCATGTGCATAGAAAACTATTGTTGCAGATGTGTCTGTTGAACTGCATGTGATATACTGAGCTCATACAATTCAATTATCCAGTGTTATGCACATTGACCATATGTATGCCTTATATTTGTAGTCATTTACTCAGAGTTGTATTATGTTTGACAAATCATTGACAAATATGTGATGACTGGCATTAGAACATAATAGCATACATATGAGTGTCGGACATCCTCCCGAGTATTTCTGTGAATGTAAAGCCTACTGTTCTATCAACTGACTTAAGTGTGCTACAACAATATTAATAAAGTGTCACTAATTGTGGGCCATTGCCCCCCATTTATGTGTGTCTTCCTCAGGATGTCCTGCTCTAACAGGCTGAGAAGTATGACTGAGCAGCAAGAGTGTAAATACAGTGTGCCATACTGACATTGAACAGAAATGTATATCAGGTATTACCTGTGCACATGTATGTATAAGTAAGTGTAGCTGGAAGTCTCAAAACAACAGGAATGAGATGTAAAATGTCAGGTAAATAAGCTGTACATGTTGTACACTTGTGTAATCTTAGTTTCTATGCATCCAACAGAGACAAATATTTACAACTACTGGTTGTTGCATTGCCCTGACATAGACATGGGTACTAGAATAAGCATGATTATCAGGTTGAAATTGGAGAGGTGTCCAACTGTGTTATGACCTTGTGTCCATGCCTACTACAAACAGCTATACGATCACCTACATAGCTGTATGGACTCAGCAATACCTGAGTCATAATATCTGCCTCCACCAAGGTAGTGTAATCCCCTTTGCTGGACACCAGCCATACACAAACCACATAATCGTTCACTATACTGGCTGTACAGGACCCAGTAAGAGCAGGCACCAACTTGTAAGGAAGTCAACCTGTGTCTGAACAAGCATATAAGGTCACAGATGAATTACTGTAAGGCTAACTATGAGTACAAATTGGACACATCCACCAAGGCCAATCACAAGGTCATCTTCACATATGTCTTAAATCTCAGAGGCAACAACTCAACCCACCCTGTACTGGTGGTTAATCACACCACATACACACACAGCATAGCTGTAGCCAACTTGCTGCAGACATGTTAAGGGAAAACATCATCCTCCTGTCCAACCATCAGTATAGGTGGATATGCACAGCAGCTGGACCCCTTCCCTCATCATAAGGGAGCAGGTCCATAATGCCTAATCAAAGGCAACAAAAGTAAGTCTCCATGGGACTTGATAACATCCCTGTCTGCATCCTGCATGCACTCAGGCATATGCCCCCAGCTCCATTACACACTGTACTCAAGTAAAGCCTGAGCACCATTGACATCCCATCTGCAAGGAAGATGGCCACTGTTATCCCTCTACACAAAGGTGAATGATGAATGGTGGATTATGCACTTTACTGGCCCTCATTGGTGGGGGGGGGGGGTACATGACACATCAGGTCAGGACCAGGAGGGCAATGCAAACTCATACTGTGCTGATAGATGACAAGGATATGATATGGTCATAAATGGTGGCTAATGCTAGTCAATGTTGATGTGCAGGTTATGTAAATAATGTTGACCAATGTATGAGGTCCTACAATGTGTTTCCATGTTTATGTCTTCCAGGTGAAATACAGCATGCAAGGCAGCCGGCATACACTGCAGCTAAAACTGTGGCCATTATCAATATGATAATCCAGCACCACGGGGTGATGTTTGGCCATAGCTAACAGAATCTGTGGGAGTGGACCACCCTGTGGGACGAGCTTATCCACAGAGTAAACAACTTGGGCTACCATGGATGCACATATGATCAGATTAGGCATTGTGCAACTGACCTGATACAACATGCTCGGTAAAGGGCTGCTGCCATGGCCAGAGACCGTACCACCACAGGTGGGAGTCCTGCTATGCAGGCCCCACTTATACCAACAGAGGAGCTCCTTGCCAACCTTGGGGCAGTCACCACATGCCAGCAAAGTCAACACACACAAGTTGTGGATGTGGGTGGCATCCGTACAACAGGCGAGGATCGTCTAGGTAAGGCCCCAGTACACATCATTTGAATACTGTAGCAGCCATACTGACTTCCATAAAGTATCTAGATGCATGTGTCAGGTCAAACTGCATTTGTGGGTAGGTTTTGTAATGCACACAAGTGCACATCTATAGTGAAGGACAGCAAATTGTGTAGTATCAGAGCTTGTACTGTACATGTGCAGAAAAGTAGCATTCATCTTGTACCAATGCCACATGTGAGTCTGCTTACAATACCTCTCCCCCACAACTGCATAGGTACCTCTGGTCTGGATGTGGGACAGCAACCTGAAGCCAGTGAGTATGGTATTGTCCTATTGCGGCTCACCAATACCCCAGGCATGTTAAGGTCATGCATTTTACCATGCACACAACTGTTACTCTTAAACATATTGCAATATGTGCATGTTCACTTGTGGTGGGGTTAATTGCATTGCATTGCATCAACGTGGTCATCACATGCAGGAGATGTAATATATCTGTAGCATACCTCACAACCTGTCAGTGCAAGACATCTGGACAAAGACTGACAAAATGGGGGGACAAAGGGCCAAAACTAGGGACGTATTTTAAAAGTACTGTTATACAGTGCATATAAAACGTGTAGACGTTGTCCTTTTCGATTCACAGCTAGAGCGTCTTCTGTGTGGAGACATGCATGAATGGGCATACCTTCATTGAAGGTTGTGCATCAGAGCTGGCAACTCGGCACGTAAAAATCTACTGCCAATCATTAGCGAATGGGAGTTCCACTGTGGCGACCCCTAACCGGGAAAAGCCAAAAGACAACAACAACACACCCCTGTTAAAATGCAAGGTATTTGTAATATACAAAAATGAGACCACAATAAAACATTTAACAACTCTTCCCACCTTTAGTCTGACCGATAACCTGCACAGTTCAATTGGAAAACAAACAAATCTGTTAGGGGAACAAGTATGAAAAATAAAAAAACTACAATAAGCTAGATGCATAAGTGTGCACAGCCTGAAGCTAATACTTTGTTGAAGCAGCTTTGGATTTAATTACAGCATTACATCTTCTTGGATACACACCTGCCATCAATTACAGGAACTCTTTGATTAACAATAAATAATGGTCAGCTGTCCTATTAAGGTTTTCTTGACAATTTCTTAGTTGCCTGCTACAGCAACAGCCATGGTTCACAGAGAGCTTAAAATGCATCAAAGGGATTTCATTGTTGAAATGTATCAGCCCAGAGAAGGGTACAAAAATATTTCCACAGCATAGCATATAGCTTGAAACACTGTGAAGACAGCCATCAAAATGTGGAGAAAATATGGGACCACATTGACATTGCAAAGAAGTGGCTGTCCCTCCAAATTTGATGAAAAAGACAAAACCAAAACTGGTTAGGTAGGCTGCCAGGAGACCTACAGAAACACTAAAGGAATTGCAGGAATCTAGCAAGTACTGGTTGTATACTACATGTGACAATCTCCCGTATTCGCCATATGTCCTGTCTAATTCTGAAAAACAATACATGAATTCTCCCAAAAGCATGTGGGAAAATGTGTTATGGTTTAATGAGACCAAGGTTGAACTTTTTGGCCACAATTCCAAAAGGCTTGTTTGGCACAATAACAACACTGTGCATCACCAAAAGAACACCACCCCACAGTGAAGCATGGTGATTGCAGGGTCCTGCTTTGGGGTTGCTGTTCATAAGCTGGAAGTGGGCCTTTAGCCAAGGTGGAGGTGATTATGAACAGTTCCAAATACCTGTCCCTTTTCGCTCCAAATCTTCAGGTGTCTGCTAGATAGCTGTAGATGGAGAGGAATTTGATCTTTCCACACGACAATGATCCAAACCATACATCCAAATCAACAAAAAAAATTGCTTCACAAGATGACATTCAACATTTTGGAATGGACCAGCCAGAGCCCTCACCTACATCTTATAGAAAATCTGTGGAGTGACCTGAAGAGAGCTGTGCACAAGAGATGCCCTCACAATCTGACAGAGTTGGAGGGCTTTTGCAAGGGAGCGGGTGCAAATATTGTCAAGTCAAGATGTGCCATGCTGATAGACTTCTTCCCAAGAGAACTGAATTCTGTAATTAAATCAAAAGGTGCTTTAACAAAGTATTAGTTTAAGGGTGTACACACTCAAGCAACCAGCCTACTGTATGTATTTCATTTACTATGTCACCCCTAACCAATGTGTATGTTCTTCAATTGGATTGCACAGGTTACAAGTCACATTAAAGGTGGGAGAAGTTATGAAGTTATGACATGATTTCTGTGGTCCCATGTTATAGATCACAAAAAAACTGACAGGTGTGTACACTTATTATATCCACTGTGAGCTTAGAAAGTTGTTTGAGTAACTAGATTTGTTTTAACATACATTTACTGCAGGTTTTGAAGTCTGCAACTCAAATTATGTCATTAATTAGTGGCCCTAATCCTCAGATCATCCCAGTAATGTGTCAGACAAACACAGGATTTATGAGGAACACATCAAAAATATGAGCCACACATCTAGACATTCAGCAAAACTCTGTACAGTTGAGAGAGGAATCTTCTGTAGGAGTTGGCACTGTGCTATACAGGTGAACTGCAATAATTTGTACATGGGTGCAGTATGTGCTAGGTGAAGGCCTATCACCTGCTAACACTATTCAGGTCTCCCAGAGGTGTATGTTATTAGTAATATTAAGTGGAAAGGGCCACACTGCATGATGTTAAGGGCCTGTTTAGAGTGTGTATGTTGCGGTTTGACTGTGTGTTGTAAATGTCACCAGTTGGCTATTGTGAGGTCTGTGTAATGCTTTTCTGCCACCTCCCCTGTATGTGTGTGTGTGTGTGTGTGTGTGTGTGTGTGTGTGTGTGTGTGTGTGTGTGTGTGTGTGTGTGTGTGTGTGTGTGTGTGTGTGTGTCCATGTGTGCACTCGTGCGCATGTGTGTGTGTGTGTGTACCAGCAAACTGCATAGTACAGCTATTAATTTACATATGTTGTCTTCCTCTCACAGGTGGACATGGTAGTCATAGTCCCTCCCACTCAGAATCTGATGTCATTGTCTCTGCAGACTCTGAAAATGTTGGTGGTCCTACTGAAGCACAGGTGAGTTGTCAGGGGCTGAATCTGTAGCATTGGTTGGCATCCCACAGTTGTCCACAATGTCCCCACACACAGTCACAATCCCCACACATACCCCATCCCTAGCAGCCACAGATAGTGGACAGTTGGCAGGTGGTGGCATGGAGCAGACTAGTGTGGTGATTATGGCAAGTGTGAGTGTAGACACTAACCATAGCCAGAGTGCAGGTGAAGTCCCACACATGCGGATGGACAGGGGTGCTTGAAGAAGGACTGTTGCCTGTCAAGCCACTGTCAAAAGTGCCACAACTGGTGTCACCAGACGCATGGTTCAGGCTGTCATAGATGCACAGGCATATAGTGAACCCAACACCAGACAAATACTCAGGGTCTTGGATGCAACTATTCCTGGCTTACGTGATGAGTGAAAAAAAGGAAAATCTCTTTGCACTAAGGTGTTCTTGCCAAAAACAATATCAATCCTTGGAAACAGCAATAAGGCAGAACACTCCACAAGTCAATAAAATAAAAGTCAATAAAACATTTATTTAGTAAAATACACAGTTAAAATAAGCGCTTTCAGGCCATATGCCCTTCACCAGAAGAAGAAGCTTACGTCATGACATACGTGACCTTGTTGAGGCTACACATCAAAATACTGAGGTCATGAATAGACAGTGGTGTGATACCCTGGCAATCCTCAACAGTGGAATGTCTGTGCTGCAGTGTGTGGTGAGAGATGGGCATCGGCCACATGGATGTAGGTCAGCACCAACATCAACTGAGTGTCTACATGGTCATGTGCCTTTACAGTCCCGTAGTGGCAGTACCACCAGCACTACCGAAGGGCAGGTGCAGTCCACACCATGATGGAGCAGGCCATAGGCATGTGGTCCTGGCTGGTCCATTCAGAGACACAGATCCTGCAGGCAGCAGTCACCATCAGAAAGTATTACTGAATCTGGCCTTGGGCCTGGTGGTGCCAGTGAGATCCCTGGCAGGACCAGTTCATGTGTCCGTGGCTGGAGATGGCTAACTGTACACCCTGCCATGTATGGTCCACAGCTGTCCAACATAGCCCTGTGTAGGGCAGCCACATGGTGTGACTGTGTGCATGCAAACACGCACACATGACCATCACACCCAGGTCATCCCCAGACACAAACACACCACCTCTGCATGGCCCATTCATAGAACACCCCTCCAAACACACACACACATGATGTCAACTGTATGGCCCAGCCTAGGCCTCTGGCAAACCCACACAACACCCTGTCCATATGATGGTACCTGTGCCAGATCCATGTCATCCATACCACTGATGCAGGGACATGCTAATATGATTCTGATGCGCAGGGTGAATTCAGTACAGTTTAGCTATGTAATGCTGTATAAGGTACTGTCAGCTGGCATTTGTAATGGGTACACTTTAGAGTGTGTGTACCTTTTCAGCCATAATGCATTATTGGTGTTCATAAAGCTGACTAAATGTAGTCTCACATGCTGTATTCTGTTTGTGGTCTAGGTGTCTGTGTGCCAGCAGGATGTGGCTCTGCAAACATTGCCAACAAGGAGTATGGCAGAGTGGTAACACATTGGTCATGTCATAGCTGAGTTACAGCTGTATATGTACACATTTACCAGGTTTTTTGTAACAATTATTGCATGTGCCACAGAGCTTATAGGGCAGGGGGGAGTATACAAGTAATTCTATGGTGGTTGACATCAGCAGCTCTTATAAGGTGGACAATGGTAAGTGTAGTGGGTGGAACACACCTCAGATTGGTAATACCCACAACCCAGATGATACTGTGTCGACCAAACACATAGCTAATACTATTCTCACACACACACACACACACAAACACACACACACACACACACACACACACTTCTCCTACAGTGTTATGTATTTAATGCATGGACCATACAGGGTGAAGAGTGTCCCACAGTTTTTCTAAGGTGAAAAACATCACCAGCCCTTGTAAAGTATGGCAATGGGCAGTGTACTGGGAGAGGGAGGCCTCAAAATGCTGTATTCTACAAATATATACACTTACAAACACACACACATGCACACACACGCACACACATAAACATGCACACACACACACACACACACACACACACACACACACACACACACACACACACACACACACACACTATCTAGTTATTGGTACTATAATGATATGCAGGTGCCACACACACCACGGGGTGTGTAGGATGAAGAGTGTCCCAGGGTACCTGTAAAGTGAATAACATCACCAGCTCTTGTAATGTATAGCAATGGGAGGTGTACTGTGTGAGAAGGGCCTCAAACTACTTTCCTCTACATGTTTACACACTCACAAACACTTTTATACACACTAATGCACACACACAAGTATGCCAGTACTAAGACCCATAGGTTCATAGGTGTGTAGTAGGCAAATGACCATGGAGCCTTTACAAGCCTAGCCCATAGGATTACCCTGGCATCATGCCACCTGACATTACTCTCTGGTGTGTCTATCAAGTATAGCCACTGCAGTGATCTCCAGGGTGAGATTTCAATACACCATCCACTCATTCAGATTTCTCTTGCAGAGGGCCAGTGAGGTTCTCTGCTTGACATGCATGTGAAGTCTATTCCATAGTGTGGGCAATCTCTGGGTTATGAACCTGTCCCTCCAGCATGTTCTGTTGATTGTGGAAATGGGGTTGAGGTCTCTGGGGCATGTGGTGCAGGCAGATTGGGTTTATTTAGATGTAGCATGCCTAAATGAGCTGGGTCAGACATGGCTTTTTAAGTCAAGCAAAGATCGCCTCTAAGTAGCCAATATGAGACAGAGAATACTTGGAGTTATTGGAGTCTGTCCATATAGGACAAGTGTTTAAGGGCTAGGAACCTCTTTGTGAGGTGCTTTTGCAGCCTCTCCAGGTGTTGCAGGTGTCTAGTAAGGTACATACCAAATGAGCCATTGTACTCAACTGGCCTAATGAGAGAAGAGTCAAGGGAGACTATGACCTCTTTCTTCCTAGATGCATCATCCTTAATAATGAGACGTGCCACATAGAAGGACTTTCTGACCACACTGGCACTGTGGCAGTCAATAGTGAGGTCGCTGGCAACCTGTGTTCCCAGTACTCTTATAACGACTACTCTGTTCAGTGGACTACCATCAATGTGGTGATTCATGGGTACCAAGTTGCTCCTGTAGGGGATGGTGATGCATTTCTGGCATTGAGCTTAATTCCAGGGTTCTAACAACAGTAGAAGATCTCAGTGAGGCCTTTCTGCAGGATGCCAACATCACTTGGTAAGGTAATAACAGCCCCCACCTTGCAGTCATCTGCAAACATTTTCAGCCAGAGTCCCTTCGTGTTGGTCTGGACTTCAGAGGCATAGGTACCAAACATGAGGTGACCCAGGAGCAGACCCTGTGGCACTCCACTTGTGACTGGTCAGCAGTCTGACATGGAGTCTGCTGCTTTCACACTGTGGGTTCTATCTGTGAGCCAGTTTGCAACCCACCTAGTGATATAGAGGTTGATACCTTGCTGAGTGTGTTTGTCTATGATTCCTGAGTGGGGAATGATATTAAAGGATTTGAAGCCCCACCTATGCTGTTATTTGTTCCATACTGGTACATAGTTATTTCATGTAGCACAGAGTTTATAGGGATGCAGAGTGTCTACAGCTACCTGTATAGTGGATGGCAATAGTGGGCCTTGTAAAGTGGACATTGGGACATGTAACTGAGTGGAACACAACAAAAAATTGCAAAACCCACCCCTCAATGGATATGGCTCTCACCCACCCACACACAATACTGTTTTCACACACACTTGCCAGGACTGAGATTAGATTCCCTACCTATCTAGTCATTGCTACTACAGTATGTATTTATCACATGCGCAATGGAGTTTGTCAGATATAGGGTGTCCCAAGGTACTTCTAGGGTGAGAAACATCACCAGTCCTTGTAAAGTATGGCAATGGGAGAGGTACTGGGTGAGAAAGGCTACAAAATACTTTAATCTACACACTTACAAACACAAACACACTCACACACATTTACCAGGACTGAGATTAGAACTCCTACCTAACTAGCTATTTGTACTATAGTGCTACGCCATTATCACACATGCCACAGAGCTTATAGTGCTGAGGGCTGCCCTAAGGTACTTCTAAGGTGACTAACATCATCAGCGCTGATTAAGTAGGGCAATGGGAAGTGTACTGATTGTGAATGGGCTCAAAATCTTTAACCTACAAACTCACATATGTTTAAATTTGCCAGCACTGAGATTAGAACCTCTACCTAACTAGTTATTTGCACCTTAGTGTTAAATAGGTATTGCATGTGCCACAGAGCTTATAGGGCTGACGACTGTCCTATGGTACTGCTAAGTTGACTGACATCAGCAGGACTGCTAAAGTAGGGCAATGGGAAGTGTATTGGTTGTAAATGGGCTCAAAATCTTTAACCTACTAACACACATACATCTACATTTGTCAGGACTGAGATTAGAACTCCTACCTAACTAGTTATTTGCACTATAGTGTTACACAGTTATCGCATGAGCCACTGAGCTTACACGGCTGAGCGAAATACAAAAGTTCCAAACGAAAAGTAAAGCACTGCCAGCAAGTAGACCTAAACGCTCAATTTTAATTAACAAGAACAAATGCAAACAGCGTTTTCGCCACACTAAACAGGTAGCTTCATCAGAGGTACAAAACAGCGCGAGAGTGCGCTTTAAATAGCAGCATTTAATCTACATGTGATGCTAAGTCACCAAATTTTCTTATGTAATACATTTAATAAAAAACAATTTAATAAAACCAAATCATTAATAGACTAGTGTCTATCCTATAAAAATTATGACTAATCAAATTTAAAACAATACATTGACTAGTCAAAAAAGTGTTTGTTCATTTAAACATTCAAAAGATGTTAAATAAAATAAACCGTTAAACAAATCCTAAAAACAAACGGTTTATACATTTTCACACACTACCACTAGAAGGTATAATCTTTATATGTCTATGTAGCGAGCTAAAACAATCCTAATAATGTTTAAATTTATTTTAAACAGCTACCTAAACTACACTCGACCAAATCGGATCAGAGCTAAAAACATGTAATACATTTCATATAAAGGCGAGCCTTGAAACATTGTAGTACATTTCCCATAAAAGCAAGGCTTAAAAATGTATGTGTTTATAAAAGTATAGTGAAACCTTACAAATGGGCAATTTAAATGTAATAACCCAATTACACGGCTGAGGGTTGCCCTAAGGTACTTCTAAGGTGACTGACATCAGCAGGACTGCTAAAGCAGGGTAATGGGAAGTGTGCTGGCTGTGAATAGGCTCAGAATATTTAACCTATAAATACACATGTTTATATTTGCCAGGACTGAGATTACTTAACTAGTTATTTGTACTATAGTTTTACTCAGTTATCACACATGCCACAGAGCTTATAGGGTTGAGTGCTACCCTAATGTACTTTTAAGTTGTCTGACATTCGCAGGACTGCTAAAGTAGGGCAATGGGAAGTGTACTGGTTGAGAATGGGCTCAAAATATTTAACCTACTAACACTCAAACATTTGCATTTATCAGGACTGAGATTAGAACCCCTATCTAACTAGTTATTAGTACTATAGCTTTAAGCAGTTATTGCACATGCCACAGAGGTTATAGGGCTGAAGGTTGTCCTAAGGTATTTCTAAGGTGACTGACATCAGCAGGGCTGCTAAAGTAGGGCAATGGGAAGTGTACTGGTTGTGAATGGGCTCAAAATCTTTACTCTACTAACACACATTTACATTTACCAGGACTGACATTAGAACTTCTACCTAACTAGTTATTTGTACAATAGTATTATGCATTTATCACATGCACCACATAGCATACAGGGCTGAAGCCAGTCCAAAGGTACTTCTACACTGAATGATATCAGCAGATCTTGTCAAGTAGGGCAATGGGAAGTGTACTGAGTGGGAAAAGACTAAAACACTTATTCCTACACACAACCCCCCCTCTCCACCCACACATGCACAGAACCACAGTTACATATGCCGGGTGTGTGAGTAGAACCCTTACCTATCTAGTTATTTATATTATAGTACAATGTAGGTATCACAAGCCCCATGGAGCTTACAGAGCTAAAGCCAGTCCAAAGGTACTTCTAAGGTGAATGATATAAGCAGATCTTGTAAAGTAGGGCAATGGGAAGTGTACTGGGTGGGTAAGGCATCATAATAGTGAGACCTACAGACACACATGCATACACACACACACACACACACACACACACACACACACACACACACACACACACACACACACACACACACACACACAAATACACACACACACACACACAACACACACACACACACACACACACACACACACACACACACACACACACACACTCACACACACACACACACACACACACACACACACACACACACACACACACACAAAGGTAGTTGATGCAATATTACAACTCCTACCTCAGTACCATCAGACAATGAATCTCATCTTCATGCTGGCACATACCAGTGGTTGCAACTGGTATGGAACTGTCTGCAGCAGGACATCACTCTCTGACATTCAGGGTATCCCTGTGTATGACTCACTCTCTGTGTATGTCTCCTCGTGTGTCTCATTCTATCACTATCTGTCTCTCTCTTCCCCATGTCTATGTGTGTGTATGCTTGACATATTGTAACATGTTGCCCATATGTATGTGCATGTATCACATGCAACAGATGCAGAAATACCACATACAGGCCACCCACAGCTGGCTGTGGGTAATCCTGCCTGATGGATGTGTGTGGAGACAGGTGTACATAGTTGTGTGTATGCAAAGACATCTGCACAATACAGAGATATATAGTCTGTTGTGGTTTCATACATGGGCCTTATTTCTCTAAGTGTAGGAGCATGCCTAGTATGACCTTCTGTAGTAAGTGTGGGACTACATTCCAGGAGTAGTTGAAACTCCATTCCAGGGTGTTGTGTGGTACAGTCATACCTTGCAACCTATTTGTGCAGTATATCTAGAGATAGGTTGCCAATATGGGAAAACAATGGCCAAGACATAGGGGATGCTGTCACTATTGCTCTTATTAATGTATGAGTTGCTTAAGTTACAGGGTTTATTTTAGCAGACATTTTCTGACTTATGTAATGTTTGACACTGTAATGTATTGTGTCATTACCTACTGACAGATATCATTAGATCATCACAGTTATTTACCAGAGAAATTCAAGATGGATTATGCACAGACCAATATTATGAAGCAAAGGCTAGACATTCTTGCACAATCCGGCCACTCGGGAAGTGTTGCTGCAGCCAATTGACTGATGAAGCTGTGTAAAAGGTCCAACACCTTGGTGATATGCTGGCTGGGGATATCCTGGTTGTGCAGTATTCTTCTTACCTGACAGGTTAGTTGCCCAAAGCCTGACCCAATCATATCTGTGGCCATAGTTGCCCAAGATGTTCACTCTGTGGACAAGGTCGCCACACAGGGTAGTCCACTCCTGCAGATTTTGTTGGCTCCAGCTGAACAGCACCACATGGTGCTGTATTATTGCATCAGTACTAGCTGCATTCTCCCTTGCAGTGTATGCTGGCTGGCACTGCATGCCACCTGAAAGACATAAACAGGGAAACACATCACAGGACCTCGCACATTTCCCAGAGTTATTTACAGAGCCAGCGTGTCAATATTGCCTATCATTAGCCACCACTTACAACCACATCATACCCCTGTCATCTATCAGCACAGTATGAACCTGCATTGCACTCCTGGTCCTGATGGGTCATGTTCCACCTATGAGGACCAGTACATTGCATAAGCCACCATTCATCACTCACGTTCATGTAGAGGGATGACAGTGGCCATCTCCCTTGCAAATGGGATGTCAATGGTGCTCAGGCTTTGCTTGCATACAGTGTGTAATGGAACTGGTAGCATATGCCTGAGTTCATGTAGGATGCAAACAGGAATGTTGTCAGGTTCCATGGATACTTGCTTTTGTTGACTTTGATTAGGCAGTATGCACCTGCTCACTGATGATGAGGGGAGGGGTGTGGGTGCTGTGCATATCCACCTATACTGATGGTGAGCCAGGGCGGGTGATGTTTGCCATAAACCTGTCTGCAGCAGATTGGCTACAGCTATGGTGTGTGTGTATGTGTTGTGATTGACTACCATTACAGGGTGGGTTGGGTTGTTGCCTTTGAGATTGCAGACATATGTGAAGACAGCCTCGTGAGTGCCCTTGGTGGATGTGTCTAATTTGCACTCATAGTTAGTCTTACAGTAATCCACCTGAGACCTTATATGCTCATTCAGACAAAGGTTGACTTGCTGCCAAGTTGTTGTCTGCTCCTACTTTGCCCTGCACAGCCAATATAGCAACCAATTATGTGGTTTGTATATTGCTGCTGTCCAGCAAAGGTGATTACTCTACTTTGGTGGAGACAGGTTTTGCAGCTGAGGTATTGTTGAGTCCATACAGCTATGTCAGTGGTCATGTAGCTGTTTGTAGTAGGCATGGACACAAGGTCATAACACAGTTGGACACCTCTCCAGTTTCAACCTGATAATCATGCTTATTCTGTTACCCATGTCTCTGTCAGGGCAATGAAACAACCAGTAGCTGTAGAAATCTAACTCTGCTGGATGCACAGAAACTGAGATTACACACATGTACAATGTGTACGGTTTATTTACCTGGCATTTTGCACCCCATGTCTGTGCTTATGAGGCAACCAGGTGCACCTACTTATACATACATGTGCATAGGTAATACCTGATGTACATTTATGTTCTATGCCAGTATGGCACACTGTATTTACACTCTTGCTGCTTAGTCATTCTTGTCAACCTGTTACAGCAGGGCATCTGGAGGACACCACACATACATGGGGGGTGATGGGCCAATATTAGGGACACTTTTTTAATATTGCTGTAATGCACTTAAGTCATTTGATAGCACAATAGGCTTTGCATTCACAGACATACCCTGGAGGATGTCCGATGCTCATATTGGAGGAAGAGAGGAGAAAGGCTAGGAGTGTGGTAGTGAGGGTAGGAACTTTTACTGTTGGCAGTATGACTGGTATGGGGACAGAGCTAGCTGGTATGATGGACAGAAGGAAGGTTGGTATATTGTGTGTGCAAGAGAACAGATGGAAGGGGGGTAAGGCTAGGTGTATCAGAATCAGAGACCAAATAGTCCAAATAGTTCTATAATGGTATAGATGGGGGTAGAAATGGTGTAGGGGTTATCCTGAAGGAACAGTATGCCAAGAGTGTTTTTGGAGGTGAAAAGAGTGTCAGATAGAGTGATGTTTATGAAGTTGGAAATTGGTGGTGTAATGATGACTGTTGTTAGTGCATATACTCTACTAGTTGCTTGTGTGATGGATGAGACAGAAACATTCTGGAGTGAGTTGGATGAAGTGGTGATGTCTGTACCCAAGGGTGAGAGAGTGGTGATTGGAGCAGATTTCAATGGGCATATTTGTGAAGAGAGCAGAGGGGATGTGAAAGTGAAATGGTGGTGGAGTTTGCATAAAGGATGGACAAGAATACATATTTTAACAAGACAGAGGAGCATAGGGTCACATAAAAGAGTGGAGGAAAATGCACACAGGTGGATTATCTCCTATGTAGGAGGGCCTGTTTGAAGGAGATTGGAGACTGTAAAGTGGTGACATGGGAAAGTGTAGTTAGGCAGCATGGAATTTTGGTCTGTGGGATGACATTGGTGATCAGGAAGAGGAGGAGGTGTGTGAGGGCAGCACCCAGGATCAAATGGTGGAAACTGAAAAAGGTCGATTGTGAGGTTGAGTTTAGGGAATAGTTAAGACAGGTAGTGGGTGGCAGTGCAGAGTTACTGAATATCTGGATAATTACAGCAGAGCTAGTAAGGGAGATGACTAGAAAAGTGCTTGGTATGACATCTGGACAGTGGAAGAAGGACAAGGAGACCTGGTGGTGGAATGAGGAAGTACAGGGGAGTATACAGAGAAAGAGGTTGGTGAAGAAAAAGTGGGATTATCAGAGAGGTGAAGAAAGTAGACAGGAGTATAAGGAGATGAGTGCATGGCAAAGAGAGGGGTGGCAAAGGCTAAGGATGAGGCGTATGAAGGGTTGTATGAAAGTTTGGACACTAAGGGGTGAGAATAGAACCTGTTTCAATTGGCTAGACAGAGGGACCAAGCTAGAAAGGATGTGCATCAGATAAGGGTGATAAAGAATAATGAAAACATACTCACAAGCGAGGTGAGTGTGTTGAGCAGATAGAAAGAGTTCTTTGAAGGGCTGTTGAATGAAAAGAATGAGAGAGAGAGAATGTTGGATGATGTGGGTATGGTGAATCAGGAAGTGCAATGGATTAGCAAGGAGGAGGTAAGGATAGCTATGAAGAGGATTAAGAATGGAAAAGCTGTTGATCCAGATGACATACCTGTGGAAGCATGGAAGTGTTTAGGAGAAATGGCAGTGGTCTTTTTAACCAGATTATTTAATGTAATCTTCGAAAGTGAGAGGATGTGTGAGGAGTGGAGAAAAAGTGTTTGGGTACCAATTATAAGAATAAGGAGGATGTGCAGAGCTGTAGTAGCTACAGAGGGATAACACTGACCAGTCACAGCATGAAATTATGGGAAAGAGTAGTGAAATATAGGTCAAGAAGGGAGGTGAGGATTAGTGATCAGCAGTATGGTTTCATGACAGGAAATACCAGTACAGATGCAATGTTTACTCTGAGAGCGTTGAGGGAGAAGTACAGAGAAGTTTGAAAGGAGTTGCATTGTGTATTTCTGGACTTAGAGAAAGCATATGACAGGGTGCCTAGAGAGGAGTTGTGGTATTGTATGAGGAACACAAGCATGGCAGAGCAATCTGTAAGAGTGCTACAGGATATTTACAAGGGTAGTGTGACAGTGGGGAGTTCTGCAGTGGGAGTAACAGATGTGTTTAAGGTAGAGGTGAGATTACATCAGGGATCAACTCTGAGCACTTTCTTATTTGCAGTGGTGATGGATAGGTTGACAGACAAGATCAGACAGAAGTGTCCGTTGACTGTGATGTTTGCAGATGACATTGTGATCTGTAGTGAGAGTAGGGAACAGGTTGAGAAGACCCCGGAGAGATGGAGATATGGTCTACAGAGGGGAAGAATGATGGTCAGCAGTACTAAGACAGAATATATGTGTGTGAATGAGGGAGGATAGAGGAGTGGTGAGGATGGAGGGAGTACAGTTTGCAAAGGTCGATGAGTTTAAATACTTGGGATCAACAGTTCAGAGTAATGATGAGTTTTGGGGAAAGGTGAAGAAGAGACTACAGGCAGGATGGGGAGGATGGAGAAGAGTGTCAGGAGTGATTTGTGACAGATGTGTACCATTAAGGCTGAGTGGGAAGGTCTAAAAGATGGTAGTGAGACCATCTATGCTATATGGGTTGTAGACAGTGGCACTGACAAAAAAAGCAGGGGTCAGAGCTGGACGTGGCACAGTTAAAGATGTTAAGATTTGCACTGGGTGTGATGAGGGTGGACAGGTTTAGGTATATGTATGTTAGAGGGTCAGCCCAGGTTGGATGGTTTGAAGACAAAGCCAGAGAGTAGTGGGATTATTTTGTTATGGACATGTGCTGAGGAGGGTTGCTGAGTATATTGGGAAAAGGATGGTAAGGATGAAGCTGCCAGGTAAGAGGAAAAGAGGAAGGCCTAAGATAACAGGTATATGGATGTGGTGATTGAGGACATGCAGGTGGTTGGTGTGACACAGAGAGATGCAGAGGACAGGAAGAAATGGAGACAGATTATCTACTGTGATGACCCCTAATGGGAACAGTCAAAAGAAAGAGAAGAAGATGTTGTAATGTCAGTCTTGGCAGGTTGCCAGTGATTTGCCAGACATAACACAACTCTATGAGTAAATGACTACAAATATGAGGCACACATATGGTCAGTGTGCATAACACTGGGCAGTTAAATGGTATGAGCTCAGTATATCACATGCAGTTCAACACACTTCTGCAACAGTATTTCACTATGCAAATACCCTGTATAGGTCTCTCACATTTCTGAGACAAAGATGTATATTATAGTTGTATTCACAGTTAACATATGGATATCTATGACATCCCAGTAGCTGGGCTAGCAGTGTCTCAGTCAGTATTGTTCAACACACACTCCAGTAGTAGTCATATGTGAGCCATCCTTTCCTGGGGTGACTCAGGGGCCTGAGCTGTGATCTATGTCACTGCAGACAGACCCAGATGCTACGGCCATAGGTTATGATCAGCAATATATCAGTACAGCAAGTCTTGTTGAGACATATTTGTTGAACTTCCTATTTCCCATTATTATATACCCCCTACTGCATTCCATTACATGCTTACTTGTTTGACATACTTTTTTTTTTCTTAGTAGGGTTGGTTGATTCCAGTATGTGTTGTTTGGTTTCTTTGTCTGTTGGTCTGTCTATCTATCTCTTTCCCTTTCCCAGATGTTGGGTATACATCTGTTTTACATAGGCAGCAGCTTGCCTTTTGTAGGTAATGCTCATACGCACTGATGGCCTATGCACCAATTGGTGTCCCCCACTTGCTAACTGCATGCAGAACAGCTGTGGTGTTATTCTTATAGCCAATGGCATGGCAACACACTCCTATAATTGAATACTTCATGTGGGCATTGCCACTTTTCCTTGCCTGTGAGGAGAACTTCATGGAGGTGTGTGAACAAGAGCCTCACAAAGGGTAGTTGAAAATACCTCTTACAACAAAACTGGGGGAGAATGTTCAGACATAGGGATAGAATATAATTATTGCTGTTATACAGTTGTATTGATGCTAGTTTAACAGGGTTTGTGTGGACATTGCTTTTCTGCATGATTTTAAGTCTAACAGTGTTATGTGGTTGACATAACTCTCAACTGTAGGACTATCTGCAGAATGACCAGATTTTGGACTCTCATGTTTGGTGTGTTCCTCAGACATTTTTTGTCTTTGAAAAATCAGTAGCATACTGTGGGGATTGCAGTCAGTAAATGGTATCATCCATTTGTGTTTCTGACTTCATACCCCTCAGAAAAGATATGTTATAACAGACCCTGTTACACCAGCAACTGTATCAGTTTGTAACAGCAGTATTTCACATATGCCCCTGTTTTTGGGCCTCTGTCCCCCAAGTATATCTGGCTTTGTCCAGATGTCATGCAGGAAGAGGTTGATAGGTAGGCTATAGCATAATTTAGTGCATTCATTCCTGATACCATCCCAGTGATGTATCAAAATGCCAGACATGTTTTGTGTAAGAGGCCTTATATATGAGGACAAAGCCTGGACATTCTGTGGGACTCTGAACAGTTGAAAGGTCTATGTATTTCTAGCAATTGCTGACAGACTGTCAGGATTGTGCAGAAGTGTAGTGTGTCAAAGTTATATGGTCTGTGTAAGGGGGTAGATGTATGTGTTTTGGGTCCTTTTCTATCTGCCTGTACATGCTGCTCCAGTTTTTGTGGTCTATTGGCTGTATATGTTTGTAGGGGCAGACTGACACATGTCACATACCATGATCAGGCATCATAGCACACTGTGAATTGGGCCAGTATATGTAGGGCAGTGTGTGAGTGACAAAGATGTTGCAATGTTTTTGTTCACACAGTTCTTATACTGTACTGGTTGTTTTGCTTACCAGTTTCCAAGACTTTAACATTATCTTATTGAATTTCACAAATATTGAACTTGTGGCTAATACCAAACTCTTGGGGGTTATAATAGCAACAATCTAAAGTTTGATCTTCATATCCAATCCAACATTTCTAAAACCCACAAGAAACTTGGCCTCCTATACAGACACTATAAATTCCTCTCCCCTGCTACTAAACAAGCCCTAGCCCTCTCTTACCTGCTTCCTTCTCTAGTCTATGGTACTCCTCTACTAACTAACCTACAGTCCTCTTTAAAACTGAAGTTAGAATCCTGTTATAACAAAATCACCAAATTTGCTTCTAACTGTTGTTATTCTACCCATCACTGTATAGCCTTAAGGCATCTCCGCTGTGTCAAATTCCCACATTTCCTGCTACATCTCCAACTAACTACTTCTCATAAACTAATATACAAACCACAACACTGCCCTGCACTCAGCTCCTTATTTACCCCTTACTCCCCCACTAGGTCATTGCTCTCAAAAAATCAAAACTCACTTCCAGTCCATAAACCAAACCTTCCAGTTGGTAAACTTCTATACTCCTGGACTATGGTCAGGCACTGGAATGATCTCCCTTCCTCTGTACGTTCTGAACAACACCCCTTCAAATTCAAAACTGCCTTCCAAAATCATCTTCTGTCTAACTGGATTTGCAACTGCATACCTTCTCTAATGCTGTTACCTAACCCTCTCTCCTTTATTAGCACTCCTTGTATTGCTCTTTTCTTAATTAACTTATGATCTTTGCTGCCTCTAAAATCACATCTCTGTCATGTTGTTTAATCCTACTACTACATCTTGTAGCAGTAAGCTGTACCACTGCACTGATATCTTTGTATAGCAGCATTATAGCTGTAAGCTGTACCACTTCACTGATTTATTGTATGGTAGAAAGCATTTCAAATATTGTTACTACTTTGTGGTAGCCGCCTCTGTACTATTATGCAGTTTTTCTATATAAGAACCAGTTTTTCGGTGTAAATTGTACTTCATTACTTGTATCATTCATTTTTTGTAGTAACTCTTGTAAGTATAGTAACCACCTTGTGGTAGTTACCTCTGGAATGTAAAGTAGTTTTCCTTATTGTATTAATCTACTGGAGCTTTTCTCCCCGGACCTCCACTGAAAATGGGCTGTCGTCAGCCCAGTGGACTTTCCCGGTAAACAAATGTCATAAATAAATAAATGTCACTGTGACTGTGGTGAAATTGGTTGTGGGTATGCACTTTCACACTGGTGTCTGTTTTTCAGTGCTGTTACATCCCTATAGTTCCTGATATATTTGCAAATACATGTGTAATTCCCCATAGCGGATTTGGGATAGTGTTGTGTCAGTCTGACTGTAGTTTGGACGGTGCTTGGTGACATGCTTAGCAGCTGACTGCAGTTTCCCTAATGTGATGTTATGTCCAGATATTTGTAGGATGATGTACTGTTGCCTGGTCCCCATACGTGTTGTGTATTTCTGACACATCAGTGGGATGATGTAAGGATTTAAGTCACTAACTAGTGAGAAGTAATTGAGTGTTGGACTTGTGCTATCTCAGTCAATATATGTTAGGACAGATAGGAGGGTGTTACTGCAGCAACTGTGTCAGCTTATCTTCTACAGCATTTCAGATATGTCCCTATTTTCATGGCTTTCTCCCCCCACTTTGTTAGGCTTGGTCCAGATTTGTTGCACTAAGGGGTTCTGAGCCTGCATCTTGACTGGCCAGAATATTTCAGAATGTCCAGGTTTATTGCTCATATTTCTGGTCTGTTCCACATATTCATTCATTTTATTTCCCTGGTAAATCACTGTGATGATCTGTGGATTTCTGTCAGTAAATGATGACATACATTTTAGTTTCAGAACTCACATCCTTCAGAACATGTTTGCTGAAACAAACCCTGTCACTCTGGCAACAGTCTACATTTATAAGAGCAATATTTAAAATATGTCCCTAGTTTTGGTCCATTGTACCCCCATTTGGACAGCCTTTGGCCAAATTACTTGCACTAAGAGGTTATGGTTCTGAGGTATGAATCCACTGCATGTTATGAGTATATATATATATATATATATATATATATATATATATATATATATATATATATATATACATTTTTATATGCATATCTCTAGTTATATTATGCATATATTTTCCACATATATGCATCTCCATACATATATACATGTTGAATGACAGTAATGTATGATATTTTTTTTAAAAAGCATCAGCAATCCTTACAACTCAAATGGTGTAGTGGTATATTGCTCTGACAATGGTATATAGGGCCCTGGGTTTAAGACTTGGCAAGCTTGATTAAATTGCTGCTAGGCAGACCAGTGGCTGATGGAAGCAGAGTGATTAAAGCAGTTGCAAGTGGGTTTGTGTGATGCTAAGTGATGCCAACACACGGTTAAATGTAGAGATGCTTAATCTGTGTTGGCTTCACTTAGCATTGCGCTTACTCATGCTTCCACCAGCACTGATTCCATTAAAAGAAAAAGAGGAGATAGGAAAGTGGAGAAAAAGGGGCACACAGAGGGAAAAACAATATGAAAGATAGCCAGGGATGTGCAGGATGGGGTAGGGAAGGTCCATAGCTGTCCATTTCTTATACAGCAACAGCTGTGCATTTGCACAGAATTTGGAGGTGAATTTGGACCCTCAAGCCTCAAAGAGAGGGGTGAGGACAACAAAAATGTGCTTTCAAGCTAATGGGACCATATTACATGTGTGTGAAATGGACAGCTATGTATGGGGCGATATTTTCTTTTTGGGACAGATGCCCTTTTCTTTTTTTTAAGGTGAAAGTGGGATGTCGGGGAAGGATTGTAGGTACGTGTTGGGAGATAGGTTGGGTAAGGCGACAGACAAGACAGACAAGACAGGAGACAAGGGTGTTATGTGATACATGAGGGGGTAAACACATTTGATGGGGACGGTGCTTGGGAATCCAAAGCCCATAGGCCCCCATATGATTACAGTGGGACTGAGATCCCCACCCATGGGCAGTCACCACTGCATCCTCATAGCTCAAAAGGTGGGTGTGCTGGGGACTGGACAGGAGGGGAGGCCTGCCCCTCAAGGTGCACCAGGTGGCCCTCAATCTGGCACAGCTGCTCTCCAAACTCAGATTGAAGGGTGCTGCACACCAAACTTCAGACCTGACTTTGGGTGATGGCCTCCTGTCCATGCCCACTCCCGGGGGGTGGGGACAGGCCCCATCACCTGTGGCAGTTTCATCTGAAGGTGGTGCAGGACCAGCAGATGAGGGAGATGTGTATTGGGTCCTAGACATGCTTGTTCCTGGTGTCATGGCCAAATGAGGTGGAATGAATGGAGCTGCTGGGGTATGTCTTCCCAAATGCTCTATGGTGTTGAGGTTTCACAAAACATGTTGGTTAGTCATGAACAACACATTTCAAAATTAGTTATAATAGCATGTATGGGTGTTCCAATTAACCCCATAAACCAGATCTGAAACAGTTACACAGCAAACAGAACACATGCATAAATGTAACAACAGTATGCATTGTAACAGCATGCCAGTAACATTGATGGCAACAGGCCACCACCAATGGTATCCGAACAGGATATGTTAACATGCAAGCAATCAAACATATTAATAATATAACACAAGTCCCAACATTGGGTTAGAGCACAACTTACCCATGGTATATGAGTAATAATTCTTGATGCAGATGGGGGGGAGACAGAAAATCCATTAACGACTGCTTATGATTTTATTTTCCACAACAGTACTGCTCAGTATTCTACGGGTCTGCCCTCACTTTACATCTAAATATGGCATAGCTTCTGTAGTACAAACATACCTATTAAACTGTCTGCTTGGAATGGTATGAGGCAAACTGTGACAACTCTGGGTACATGACTAGAGGGGACTCATACATGTCAAGGTTACATATCTGGCACAGGAGGGGTACCCTGAACTGCTATATGAATGTGCTACTGGCATACTTCAAATGTTTTCCTATCTGTGTCCAGGGTTATTGGCAGCAGTGACCACTAGCCATGACAGCATGACACCTGAGAGACATGTATCAGAAACATACCTCTCAACCTCTTAGACCATGAGATCTGGACAAAGCCATACATAAGAGTGGGGCAAAGGCTCATAAATATGGACTATTTTTAGATATTGCTCTTACAAACTTAGAAAGTTGATAAAATAGCAGGTTTTGCATTTGCATTGCTTTTCTGATGGATATGACATCTGACACTTGTATGTCTATCATTATTTTCTAACATCAGTCTATAATGGTTTGCCACTGATTTGCCATGACACCACTACTTTATGTAAAATGGACCACAAATCCGAGACAAATATCTGGACATTCAGTGAACATCTGCACAACTGAAAGGTATGATTCAGGAAGAGTGCATATTGTATGTACCTACCCTGCTGCCATTTGTAAGCATGTGGTGGGACAATTGAATAGTTGTACACAGTTTATAAGTATACTCTTCATACAGCTACTGGCAACATTTACTTACCTGTAAAACCTGTGTGGAAAATATCTGTTAACACTGCCTGACTGTTTTTACATGTATTCCTAATTCCTTGTGTGTAGATATGCACACATATTAGTACCACTCATAGGTTTATAGGTTGGTACTAGGCTATCAGCCCTAGGGCCTGTACAACCCTAGCCACAACAATTCCCTGGATTCTAACTATGTCTGGGTGTGCAAATTTAACAACTAAGCTATTTCTCATCACTCAGAGCTACTGAGGAACTGCTATTACTTATTTTAATGGTTTCTGCCTAATAGTCTTATGGTTAGACAGTCTGACCTTGTAATTCTGTGATGCATGCATGGCAGATAGTTATTGTACTGTGCATTACTTGTTTGGATTACTACAACCTGGAAAGCAAAGTTTAACACAAGGCAATGCTGCATGGTACACACATTGAGACTTGACATATTACTATTCAGAGTTCAGAGCTTAGTGCAGTATGTATTTCACATTTCATTTATATCTCATTTTGCAGCTACACCATCTACAGTTTCCCCTAACAGCTTTTTCACAGGTGCACCTCAGTTAATGTATGCTGTCACAGCCATATTTGCTGTGACGATAGAACAGTATACTAGCATTAAGCAATGTACTCATTCTTAGCTATTTTTACTGCAAAATAAATTTGTACTCACCAGCCTGTCGGTGCAGCCTCAGTAGTCTGTCATCGTGGGCTTCCACATTCACAGCCCTCTCTGCTGCAGCTGTAAAGGAGAAAAGCACACATTATGCATATCTGTCTATCACATTCTTAGGCTAATATTTGCTACAAACTACTTGGTAGTGATACTTACACAGTACTGGAGCATTCAGGCCCCATCCATCTTGGATCTGCTGGTCCAAGAGTGCCCCCTTCCTATGCTTTAGGTCAGCATAGTGGTGCCATACCTGCTCACCAGTCCAGGGGATGTCAGTAGCACTGGTGCGGTCACATCCAAGATGGTCCTAGGCCTCCACTTTGTATTGAGAGCCCTGGTACTGGCCCTGCTGCAGTAACTCCTTATGGATTTTAACTAGGAGTCCAGCCATGACCCTGGATTCCCAAATGCTCCAGCATTGCACTCAAAAGCACACTCCCTCTCCTATGCCAGCCATTGTATCTGCACAGATGGACTACAACAGATTATTACTGTATTCCCACTGCTGCCATTTAAATAGTGCAACATTCCCACCCTTTGCTGTTTTTGGACCACTTTGAAAAGGTTAAGCTCCGCTAAGCAGTGTGCAAATCCGCTAAGCTGGTTTTAACACTGCTTAAAGGAGAAGTTGTTGAGCAGTGTTTAACTGTGTGCAAATTCACTTAGCTGAGCTACCTGCTGCTTAGCATTCATGTCTTAGCAATGGTTACACTTGCTAAGCATAGGTGAGCATTGCTAACCATTGCTCACTTTTATTTTTTTAAATATATTAGAGGACTGTTTTAAAGTATTAAGTATATATGATATACTTTACATGACATCCTTCTATGTGCTTTCCTTGCATTGGCAAAGAGTATGACTATACTGTATGAGCCACATGTATGTACATGGGTACTTTCATATGTTATATGCACTCACACTTATATTGTATACCAGCTACACTACCTTGGTTGACAAAAAACAGTTACTACATAATTTAAGTTTACAAAAATAATTTTAACACTACTTTCCCATATAAAAATAAGTTGCCTATATTGGTACTCAAGCCATGAACATCTGCATGTAAAGCTAGGACTCTAACCACTACACTATCTCAGCTTGGAAATTTCACCTGTATATTTGTATTTATCTCCTATGAGATGTTTAAGCTATGGTAAGTGGATGGCCATAAAAAGCACACCCACTTAGCTATGCTTAAACATTCTTTAGCCTAGAAAAAATATATAATATTATTATAATATTATGTTAGGTGAGTATTGTGGTGTTCTGACAAGTCATTGAGGACTGCAATCAACAAATGATGGCATACATTTGGCTTTCAGGTTCTATTCTTAAGAGATTCCTGCTAATACATATCCTGTTTTCTATCAACTTTCTACGTGTGTGAGGGCAATTCTTCAGAAGTGTCCCTATTTTATTGCAACCCCCCCACCATTATTTGTGCCTTTGTCCACATGGATTGCTGTAAGGGTATATTGGCATGCATTTGCTTTCAGACTTCTATCCTTCGGTAATTCATGCCAATGCATGACCTGTTTTCTATCAACTTTCTCTGTTTGTGAGGGCAATATATATGATGTGTCCCTTTTCAGGGATTTATCCCCATTATTTGTGCATTTGGATATATTTCCTGCTTTAGCATGTTATGTTGGTGTCATACGGCACTTTTACAATGCAGGGGGTGTGTCACAGAACCTGTCACACACACACCCTGCATTACTTGCCTGATGTCTTATGTATTTCAGTGTCCGCGGACACCAAAATGATAATTTATTTCATTTCAGTGTCTGCAGACACTGAAATACTGGCATAATATTAGAGTAATTCCCTAATATTATGCCAAATCCTATTAGAAAGTGCCATCCGTGCACTTCTTGAACACACCCCGTGCACTCGTTCGCAGTTCATATCCGTGTAGGTTGAACAGCAGTGCCCCTTCATGAAAATGCAAGGTGTGCTGCTGTACTATATGGACACGAACCACTCATTGCAGGAATAGTGCTGTTCTTGCATGGAGTTTATTGAATCCCAGGGTAACACTTCCCAAAGGTGGCTTAAGGCTAAATCAACATAGGGTGAAAAGTGTTTTTCGGGATACTGATTTAGCTAATCCAAGGTTTGAGACACTGGTGAGACAAAAAGGGAGGGAGCTTCAGGTAGATTGTTTTTCTTTATAATTATGGCCTCACAATTCATGGGCTCTATTTTACCATGCTTGAGACAGTTTTGGCTGAAAAGTCAAGTAGAGAAATAGGATCACACCAGTTGTTTGTATCCAAGTTCAGATGACAGTTATTTTTAAAATAGTTAATATTTTAAGTAATAAAATACATGCACACAAGTCCATTGGATTACACCATATACTTTCAATAAATTAAAGTTATATATAGCTCAAGCAAATAAGACTGGGACTATAAAACTTTATTTTCAGTACAATGTTAGTCATACTATAGAGTGAATTCATAAATTACTGCAATAATTACCTGCTAATAATTTTGGATAATACAGTCTTATAATCTAGTACTCCTTTTGGTTAGCCTTCTGTTTAACAACCAGCTGATTACAAAACAACAAAAAATAAATGATACAATTGTTTGCTATATAGAGTACCTAAGATGAAATAGCTATATACTGAAGAAAAATCAAAAGAAATAGTTATTTGTCTTTTTAAGTTCTTAGATTTCAAATTATAATCAGCAAAGATATGATTTTTCTTTAGTGGTGCCTGTTGATATCATGACATTGAAAACAGCTACACCCTTGCATGTACCACATGCTGGGAAGAAGTCATTGATGCATTTTGTGAGTTCATGTAGAGCAGCTAACCTCTTGAATTTTTGTGGGTGTGTCATGTTAATTACACAAAGCAATTTCCAATAAAGATATATTTATATTTATAGCAAAAATCTTTAGGGTTGTGTAAACCTTGAATTGTGATAAGGTATGTGTTAGTGTTTTATAATGCACTGGTGGTACTACAAAGAAAACTTTGTGGAAGGAATTTTCCCTTTACTTACAGGGGCAGCACCAGTTAATGCCTGGAGTTTTATACCTCCCATCCCACATATTGCTTGACTGCTGCCTTGCTGCCCACGGTTCTCCAGACGCAATAAATTTCAGCTGTGACTTCACTAATTGAATGAAATTACATGAAGCAAAGTTATACTGCCCTGTAAAAACAAATGGATATTTAAAATATCAATGATTGTTATTGTGTGGGTTGCATTAGATTAACACTAAAACTTGTAGGCTGCACTGGAACATAGCCCGCAAGGTGCAGATATAAAATGGTGACACATGGAAAAAAATCAGGTAAGAGCTGAGCAATGCAGTTCTGCACTTCCTGAAGCTTCCCATAAGAAAAATGCATTCAGTGTATTGTATGCAACAGACTAATTTAAATTAACTCAAGTAAAAGCTATCTATGATAGATATGATAACCTAAGCTATGATCTACCTATCTACCTGATGAATCTGGGCATCTTGGGACAATGCAGCAATTGCCTTATGTACACAGACAACCCTCTCTTCCTACCACCCAACACTATGACCTGTGAGAGATGCACTTATATAGCCAAACTGGAAACAAAGCTCTCTTCACCAAAGACTGGCCTAGACAGTCAAGAGGAGAAGGTAAACACTTGCACCACACTCATCACATAGTCCCTCAAAACCTACACCATCAAAACACACACACAGAAGCACAAAACACACATCTACATTTGCTGAGGCTGTCAGTACAAATCTGCCCAAATAACAGAGACCTCCAAAGCAGAAATGCAATCAACCTCCACCCCCCAACACAACCCAAATGACACATAGCCCACATACTCAGTGTGCTACTCAACTACAGCCCATAAGGCATAACGTACCCAACACTCTAGTCATAGGTGACTCTATAGTCAGGCACACTGATGTTCCACTCACCAGGCTAAACAAGGAAAAAGTTACTGTCAGCTGCCTGTCAGGTGCCAGGATCCATCACATAATGCACACACTCAGGTCACTCCACAAGAACAAATATGACTCTGTCGTTGTCCGTGTTGGTGTGAATGACCTGAGAAGTACCTCCCTGAATTACATGAAAAGAGACATAGAGGAGACCTTGTAGCCCAGGCAGGTATGACTCTAGGCCTGAGTAGCATCCTGCCATCACCCAGAATGATACCACAGTACAAGGACAAAATGATTGACTTTAACAATTAGCTAAGCTTCTGGTGTCATTCTAAGGGAATCCAGTATCTGTCAGCCTGGGATGACATGATCGACAGACCCCACTGCTTTGCCAGAGATAGCCTGCACCCGTCGCCCTTGAGATTCCAGATACTGGCAAAGGCCCTTGCCATCCCTGTAGTGCCTTTTTTAGGCAAGGTTCAAATAACAAATTGACCACCGTAACAGGTACAAGCAAGCAAAATCTGAGGGTAATGCTACTCAATGCTAGAAGTCTAAACCTCAAAATGCACTCACTCGAGACACTCCTTAAAATGGAGAACACTGACATCTGTGTAGTGACAGGGACCTGGTTCAAAGCTCCAGAGAGCACCCCTGCATTACCAGGCTATAATTCATGCCACACCTTTTGGGCACCAAACCCGGACCAAAACACTAAAGGTAGAGGCATGTCCATATTCATTAAGGATATCCACACCTTCAAGCTAGTTGCTCAGCATAATGCATCTGACATTATCCAAGTTCAACTAATTCTGGGCAAAACCGCAATCCAGATTGTAGCTTGCTACAGACCCCCCACCATGCCCCAGGACTCCCACTCCTCTTTTCTTGATACACTGGAAAATATTAAGGTAAAACCCAACACTCTAATAATGGGTGATTTCAACTACCCTACCATTAACTGGGAAAACTGCTCATGTACCAACTCTTTTGCTCAACATTTTCTGGAAATCATCAATTCCAAATGCCTTGGATCAACTTATCCACACCCCCACCAGGGGCAGCAATATCCTAGACCTGGTCATCACCAACATGGGTGACCTGCATTCCACACCAGAGGTCAGCTCCTCATTGGTCAGATCCGACCACAAGCTAATCACCTTAGACATCCACATCCTGCTCCCACCCCCCATTAGGAAAACAACAGTAAAAAATTTCTCCAAAGCCAACTTCACACTTCTTAAGACAGAAGTGGCGTGCAGATGGACAATAGAGGTATGACTGCTGAATCCTATACAAATGCACTTTATAAGCACTTACACGAGTGCAGGGATCGTGCTATCCCTAACAGAACCAAGATGCTATCCTCCAAAAAAGGAAGCCAATCTGGTGGTCTTGTGCCATAAACAAACTCTACAACAGAAGAAAAAAACTGTTGCAAGAAAGAGTAAAATCCCACGATTAGAGGAACTCACTGGTCAGCCTCAGTAAGAAGCTGAGATCCCTCATAAAATCCTCCAAAGCTAGTTATGAAAACAAAATTGCCACTGATTCTAAAGACAACCACAAAGTATTCTATAGCTATGTCAAGAATCTCAATGGCAACACTCAGATCTGCTCTGAGTTACAGCACAATGACACTAAATATGCAGAACCAACTGATATTGCCAACATCCTGGCAGATAGGTTCAGTACTAACTTTACCCCCTCTCACCCCCTAAAGGGCCCATCTTTATACCTGAAGAATGCAAAGTTCCTGTAATCACAGCTGCACAGGTAAAAACCTCACTCTCCAAAGCCAGGAACACAGCATCCATGGGACCTGACAACATCCCACACTGCCTTCTACATGAACTACAGAAAGAACTGGCACCCCACCTAAGTACCATGTTCAATCATGGCCTCACCTCAGGCTTTGTGCCCATTGAATGGTGCACCATGACAGTTATCCCACTCCACAAAGAGGAGGCCACAACAGACCCCGGGAACTGCCGCCCCATTAGCCTGACGAGCCTGGTCTGCAAGGCCATGGAACATATCATCATGGAACTCATAAACAAAGACATTAGAGATCTCCAAACTCTGGACCCACACAGTTTGGGTTTGTAAAAGGCGGATCATGTCTCTTAAACCTGATAGACTTCTTTGAAGTAGTCACTAAAGCCATAGATGAGAGTAAGGTGGTTCACACAGCCTATCTAGATCTCGCCAAGGTGTTCGACACCATCCCCCACTCTGGAATTATAGATAAACTCACTACACTAGGTATAAATCCCTATGTCACAAGATGGGTTGCCATCTGGCTTACTGACAGAATACACACTGTGAAAGTAGCAGACTCCAAATCAGACTTTAGACCAGTGACAAGTGGAGTACCACAGGGTTCAGTCCTGGGTCCTCTCCTGTTTGGTAACTACTTCTCTGAAGTACAGGCTAACACAGAAGGTCTTTGGCTAACTAAATTCACAGATGACTGCAAACTAGGAGCCATAATTGAAACTCCTAATGATGTGGACGCCCTACAAAAGGGCCTCACTGAGACAGATGCCTGGTGTCAAAGACATAGTCTCAAGCTCAATGCCAAAAAGTGCATTGTCATCCCCTTTGGTAAAAACTCTGTACCCATGAACTACCACATAGGCGGTAGTCTACTTAACACCAAAAGTGTGATAAGAGACCTTGGGACACAGGTGGACAGTAGTCTCTCCTTTGATAATCACATCACCACAGTGGTCAGGAATTCCTTCTACGTGGCATACCTCATCACAAAAAGTTTCTCATCCAGAAAAAAAGAGGTCATTGTTCCCCTCTACGCATCACTCACTAGACCCATTATAGAGTACAACGCCCCTTTTGTTATGTACCTCACAAGACATCTACAACAACTGGAAAGGCCGCAAAAATACCTCACAAAGAGGATTACTTGCCTCAAACAGATGCCTTACGCAGACCGTCTTAAAAAACTCCAGCCTTACTCCATCACATATTGCCTACTCAGAGGTGATCTCTGCCTAACATACAAAGTTATGTCAAATCCAGAGCTGTTGGACATGCTCCACTTAAAGAAATCCCAATCTCTCTGAGCTACACACTCTAGGGACCTAAACCTTGTCACCACAATAAACAGAACATGCTGGAGGGATAGATTCCTGTCCCAGAGACTTCCCATACTCTGGAACAGACTACCTATCTATGACAAACAAAGCTCCTCATTAGCACTCTTCAAGAAAAATCTTGATGATGGGTAATAGGAAATTTACCCCGGGGATCACTTCTGTGGTTCTGCTTGACAGGGGCACAGGAAAATAATTTCCTTGGGTGGCGAAAGCCAGGGTGCCTTTTTGGCTAGGCTTGTATAGGCCCTAGGGCCAATAGCCTAGTACCTACCTATGAACCTATGAACCTATGAGTATAACTCATTAAATGATTGTTTACATTACATTGACTTGATGGCAGAAAGACTATAAACATACCTAGAATCCCCTTTAAGCTCATTCAGCCTAATTCCAACTTGACGTCCCCTTTACCCTTTTCCTCTACTTCATGCCCCCTTAAATGACTCTGTAGATTCCATTTCTTCTACCCATGTTGATGCTCTGTTCCCTGTGACATATTTTGCATATGTAAGCAGTAGATAATCATGACAAATATATGCCTGTCCCTCCTCCTTCACCCTCTGTTATGTTTAAGATGACCACTGGCATCTACACTCTTGATCCTGTGCACTGTAACTGCCCCCCCACACCTTTTTATTTTCTTGTTTCCCTTCTGCTTCATTCTTTCCCACTACTCTGGTGGCCCCATCCAGAAGTCCAGATATTCCACATCTATTGGTAATCCCCTGTCCATTTTACCTGGAGTCCAAGCATTAAACTGGATCAGATTTGAATGTCAGCTCCTTTTGGACATGAATACTTGTTTGTTTTTGTCCTGAAGATAGTTATCTTCCACAACACTAGCAGCCTTTCTGTTATGATTTTTCTTACTTTTCCCAACACTGCTACTAACTTAACACACCTGTAGTTTACCAGTATTTTCTTACCAATCACCCACCTTGCATACTGTACTTGCTATCTTCAAGTGCTCCGGAATTTCTGCACTACTAAGTGATGTGTTGATGATCCCATCTAGGTGTCTTCCAGTTTACTGGTCAGTTTTCTGATAACCTTGAGAGGTAACACATATGGTCCTTGTGATTTATTCTCCATAAAGGCAGCCAGTTCTTTCTACTCCTCTTTCATCTCCATGCCTGATGTGTGTCCACTGTTCTCTCCATTCTGACCTACTTCCTTGCTTGAGAATGGCACCCCCTCTTTACTTTTATTTGACAGTAGTTATTCCATGTCTGTGGTTTTTCCTAATCTCCTTCCTATATTTGCTCAGACCAATCATTTTTGCTCCTCATTTCCTTCTTTTTGTTATGTATCTACAATTTTCTTTTATGATCCTTGCTATGTTAAATCTTCTTTCAATATTTGACATTTCTGCCATCTTTGTCTCTGCAGCCTTTTTACTGGAATCATTGTTTTGTGCAACTTATACCTATCCATTCTACCCTTTTCTCCTGTTGTAGACCCTATGTTCTGCTCTAATTGCTTTCTCTTTTTTCATTTTTATTACTTCATTGCAGTTGAGTCTATAATCCTGAGTACCTCAACCTGACTCATTTCCATAGCTTGTTAACTTCCTATGTTTGCTCCACATTCCCTAACTCATCTTTGACCATCTCTCCTAGCCCAGCATGATCTACCCCTCTAAAATTTGACATCATGTTCACTGTTGGCTAGTGATGCTTTAACCTACAGACTCCAAAACCCTCTGCCTCAGTGAGAACCACTATCAGAATTCTGTCTTCTCCGGTATAGTTCTCCAGCTGGCTGAATCCCTTATGGACTAAAACTTCCATCAATTCACAATTTCCCTTTAAATATGAGTGCAGTATCTCCCTCTCTGCATCTCGTAGATTCAGATCTATCCTCTTCCTCCTGCCTAGAGCTTTTATTCTTTTTCCCAGTCTTTCACTCTATTCAGTTGTTGTTGGGGAGGGGGGTGACAGACTGCATTAATTCACTGTCTCATTCTCCTCCTAACTTCATTGCAAGGGTACATTCATTCAGGCTGTAGCCATTCTCTCTTACCCTGTTTTTGCATTGGTATGCTGCCTGTTCTCTGATCTTACATTTAAAGCTCACTCTTAAGTACGTTGCTGCTTCAGCACATATCATTGTTCTGCCTTCTCATTACATTGAACCGTATTTCTGTGATGGCAGCAAAATCCATCATCCTCTTCTGCATCACAGCTTGGAAGTTCCCCGTCTTTCTATCCAGAGTTCAGGCATTGCATGTTATTAGTATGACTCATCTGTGATCAGTGTCATCTTTATTTGTTGTTCTGCTATGTTCTACTTCTAAGCACCTCCTCTTCCTTTTCATCTGTCCCCTACTTTGCTTTTCAATCTTGATTTATAGGTATACTTGTTGAGATAACTTTCTTGGGTGGCGTAAGCTATGGAACCTTGTTGGCTAGGCTTACATAGGCCCTTGGGCCATTAGCCTAGTACCTACCTATGAACCTATGAACCTATGATATATGTTTCTAACATTAAAAACGTACTTTCTCTACTCAATAAAAGACAGAGTTTATCTCATGCATACGCCTGATTTCTCTGTCAAGTCTCCCTGTCCATCCTCTTACCAGCCGACAGCCTTTCTCCCTTGCCAGCTGGCACAGTTATTCATTATATTCCCTAATCCTCTGTGTGTGTTGACTGCTGATATATGCCACACTTTTGAGAATGCCTACCTGTAGTTACTTTTCTCACTTGTGTTCAGTTTCCCCTTCTCCTCCCTACATTCTGCCTTTTTTAATTAAAAAAAATTCAAGGATGTTCTACCTTGACAGGGACCTGTTGTTCACCACATGCACTCTAAAGGCCATTTTAAGGACATAAATAGTGCTGCATCTTGTTAGAGGAAAGAGAGAGAGAAAATAAAACACAGTGATTGCAAATTGGTGGACACAAACAAACAAATCCTTTATGAATGAAGGGGTGGATATGCATGGTAGAGACAGTCAGATGTAGTAAAGGAATCACTAATGTCCAGGAAGGCAGTGTATATGGAAACTGAATTGTACAAGAGCTGACTGACTAGATTAAAAAATTAGAGAACCCTGCAGAAGTAAGTGGGGATGTATCCATTTCAGTTTTTCATAGCCAAGGTTGGCAATGCAGAATAGTTGGGGATTTGTGCAGGTTACCTGTTTGACTTATTTCTGAAAATAAGCTTTTCTGCAGTTCATCTGAGCAGGATCTCACATATAAAAGTGGGGGTAAATGTACTTTTTACTGTTGGCAGCCTCAAAGTTATGTATGAGTAAGGGGGTTATATTGCTAAATCACATGGAGTTTCGGGAGAGCTTGTCACCTTGCAAAAATGTTGTCGTGTTGTTTTTATTTTATTTTTTGTTATGTTATTCTGGTTTTTGAATGGTCACCTTTCTGAAGTTGACTTTATAAATGGTTAACAATTTCATATTTTTCCTTGCAGGTGTAGCGTGAACATTTTATGCTATGTAAAAAAAAACATGAAGACAGCTGAAGATGCTGGAAGAATCCAGATTAGATTTCTAAGTCAGTTTTTTCCATGCTGCTAAGTCTTGCATTGTTGTATAGGCAATGGGGCTTTATATTTCCAGTGTATGTTTGGGCTGTGAGAGAAGGTAGTGATACTGCTTTTACCTGTTATGCCAAGACTGACAAAAAGCACACCTGGGCTAGGAGCTGGTAAGACCAAGGAGAGCAGCAGTATTGCAGGTAAGCAGTAGTTCATATACATCTCCCCAGAAATGACCATTAGCTGGCCAATCATGTCAGCCTAACATGGCACTGTGGGTGATGTCAGAAGCTGTATTATCAGCTGAGAATTGTGTGTGCTCATCACATCTCATCTCTACCAAACTGGCACATATATCCCTCAGTTTACTCTGCAGAAACCATCTGGTTGCATCTCACATCATGCTTTGTTTACTGATTTGTCAGATGACTCTAAGCTGGAAGGCGTTTTATTGGTTATGCTGAAAGTTAAGGTCTGTCTAACTGTGAATAACAGGGCCAGATTCAGGAAGCCTCCGTGTAAGAGTTATAACTCTTACACGGAGGCTGCAGTTAAACGGTGTGATGTCAGCATGTCATGCATATGCATGAGGTGCATGAGGCATGCTGAATCACACTGTAACTCTTACACGGTCCATGTAAGAGAGTAGGGGGCATGTCCGTAGGCTAAGCCCTGCATGCGGACACGCCCCCGGAAGTGTAGAATGGCTGAAAGTAAACAGCCACGAGAGAGGCCATGGAAATGTAAATAAACACACTACACAACACATTCCCCCACAGACCATCAGTGTACAAAGTGAACAGATGCTACAAAATTAAATTAAAACCGGTTTTATTTTTTTTAAACCCCGTAAATGTGTGCTACTGTGTGCGCCCGTATGCGCGGGTGTGCTACTAGCGCAATGGCAGTTAGCAGGCAGTGGAGAAAGATAGAAAAACTAAATATGCAAAGTAAGCCAAGAAGTAATAGCCTAGCGGTAGAGTTGTCAGCTTAAGAGTAGGCAGGCAGGGTTCGAACCCACACAACAACCTTTTTTTTTTTTGTAAATAAGCACTAAAAAGGCCCCATGACAGTATTGTACAAATGTCAAAGAATTCCCTTTTGTAAAATGGAATGAAATGGAGCATATATTCTGAAATAACACAATAATAAAATATGTAGAAATGTACTGATAGATAAGCTGCTGTGAGACAGAGTGCTTATAGCTGAGTAGTGTTTAGAAAGCTGCAAACTGCGTGCCCGTTGCTAAGCACCGGTTTAACAGGCTGAAACTGTTTGCAACTAGCTGTGCTTAGCTGAACATGTGTGTCACTAGCCAATTAAGGTTTATCCCAGCGCACACCGTTTGCACGCCACTCCCACAAGCAAACTGTCAGTGCGCATGCGTTAGCTCCGCGCAAACGAGCGCAGACCTGGTTTTAAGTGCTTAAAAGTGCTTTTCTCATGTTTGATTGACAGGTCCTCAACTCATTTCTGTCATGAAAATTAAAAATCAGTGGTCAGATTTGAACCCAGGATACCATGCACTAGAGTCAAGGTACTAAACCACTAAGCCATGACAGCAATAGTTAAAAATGCAGAAATAGCATATATATGGGATAAAATCCAGAATGGAGCATGATAAAGCAGTTTCTGTGAAGTAGATACAATTCCAAAACGGCCAATCACAGAAATTTGTGGGAAAAGTGGTATATATAAGCCCCATAGGCGGGAATACACAGCATAACCGATTGTAGAACAGACCTGCAGTCAGCATGAGTGGAGTAGGTGAGGGACGTTCCTTTCGAGCACAGCGTTGGGGCGTTGAGGAGTCCAGATACATGGTCTGGCTCCTAGTCCACTATCATGAGGCCCAACTCATGCAGGGCCAGGTCTCATGGGGAGCGTATAGGGTGGAGGCATGGGACCGGTTGGCTCATGATCTGACCAGTGCTACTGGCATTCCACGCACTGGTGAGCAGGTCCGTCACCACCATGCGGACCTGAAGCAGCGTAAGCAAGACCAGTTGACCCAATGGATCCAGGAGGCCCGGGATATGCCCAACGCCCCAGCACTGAGTAAGTTACATTTTACTCATGTATGTAAGGATTTCAACTAGCTGATACCATGGAGATGTGTAGTCCAATATTACTTCCTTTGTATTACAGCTGCAGGTGTCCGCTCTGCAAACTGCGAGACACATGACCATAGGCTGGCGCGGCTGCGCCACCGTGCAGGTTAGTAACCCCACCTAGTACTTGTAAATAAATATTATAGTGTAGCATGTATCAGAACACTGCAGTGTATTGATTAAAAGTAATATAATGTGCAAGCAAGAATTGAAAGTCTGCAGGTATGGCTGCAACAGGTTCATCAGTATGCAAGTGTAACTGGAAATATAATTGATAGAAATAAATAGTGCTGTAATACAGATGTCCCACCATTAATTAAATATAGTATAACCTGCAGTAGTCTCAAGAGTACAGCTTCAGAACCTGAGGTAGTCATATGTGAGATTTATCCCCTGTTGAAATGCTGAATCATGACAGAAGTGAGGCTGTTGGAAAGTGTTTGAATCACCACAGGTCTAATATGTGAACAAAGCCTAGAAGTACCAACCTGAACTGTGAAGTTACAGGATGTGTGAGAGTGACAGAAAGGGTCATGCATGAATAAATAAAGTAGTAATAACCCCTGAATATATAAGCCTCAGTGTGCTTCTACAGAACTAAATGCATGTGGGAAGTACAAATTAACATCCCAAACTGATTTCAGTGTGTCTGAATCTGGAATGTCTAGGCCAAAATCTGTATATGGTGATAACAGTAAACAATTTGCAGATAGAATGAATGATTATCTGACAGACTAAACAGCCATAGTTGTCCCCTGTCCTGTCATGAAAGTGTAGCAGGATGATGTATCTAATCAAATTCAAAATAAGCAGGATAGTGATGTATTTGTAACAGGTCTAGCATGACAGCCAAATAAAAATCATTTAAAAAAATCAGACTCAAGTTAATTGTGTACCTATTACAAATGTATATCAATGTGTAACTTCTGAATGTTTCATAATTTTCTTTTTCCACCCCACCCTATAATTGCAAATTAAAACACTGACTAAATATCGGTATGTGAACATTTCATTAACCATGGACATTTGTCCTGTTCACAAATATATGCATGCCTGTTTGTGCATGTGCCCTGTTCATACCTGCAAACCTGATGGCCTGTTGCCATTAATCAACCCTGCATGTTGTTTGATTGTGTATTTCCGTTCAAATAATGCATGTGATATTGATATGCCCGTTGTTCAATGGTGTTAATATCTGGGTGTTTGTTTAATGGGAATACCAATGCATGCTGTTACAACTAATTGGAATGGAATAATATGCCACTAACCCAAACTAACATAACATACCCACAAACCTAGAACGCTTGGGAAGGCAGGTCCCAGCGGACCCACCTCTCCCACCTCAGCTGGCGACTGCACCTGGCACTAGTGCCCAGGCTGGACCCTCCTCCGGTGGCCCTGTGCCACCTTCGGGTGGAAGCGCTGCAGGGGATGGGGCCCGCCCCCCCTCTGCAAGCATGGCTGGAGGAGTACGTCCACTCACCCTCCAAGGTGTCCAGTCTGTGGTTCGAATGGAGATCCAAGACTCTGTTCTTGGGCCCCTACACCAGCTGGAGGCTCAGGTGGCACAGCTTATGGCCACGGCCGTTGTCCTGCCTGCACAGCCCCCAGCACAGCCCCGTCCTGGGCTGTGAAGGAACAGTGGAAACTGCCTATGGGTGGGGATATCAGTTCCACTGTTGCCATCTGTGGGCTCATGCGCCTTGGATATCCCAACCTCCGTCCCCGTCAATTGTGTAACCCCCCCACTTGTGTCATACACCGCCCCTGTATGCGTCTTGTCTGTCTTGTCTGTTAACCTACCCAGCCTACCTCCCCAGCTATACCGACTTCCTTCACCTGACATACCACTCTCACCTGAAAAGGACACTCTGTACTCACAAACAATTTACGCCCCATACATAGCTGTCCATGTCGCACACATGTCCGCTGGACATTGAAACTGTTAATTACAATTGGCTTTACAACAAATATTAATGTTGTCCTGACACCTCTCTCAGGGGTGGAAGGTTTCAAATGTCCCACCAAAATACATAGAAATACACAGCTGTTGCTGCTAAAGACATGGGCATCTATGGGCCTTACCCACATCCTTCCTGCAAATCCCACGCTTGTTTCCCTACTGTCTTACCCTCTTTGTGACCCCTTTTTCACCACTTTCCTGTCACCCCTTTTCTTTTCTTTCAAAGAAAATAGCGCGGGTGTGCGCGTGTGTTAGCGGAGCTCACCACCAGTGCGCATGCGTGAGCTCTGCGCAAACGAGCGCAGACCTGGTTTTAAGTGCTTAAAAGTGCCTTTATGGCACTTTGATTGACAGGTCCTGTACTCATTCTGAAAACCTGGAAAGAAAAATAAATTCCCACTGCCAGTCTCAAACCCAGGACCTTGATAACATTAGTCTGTATGACCTACCACTAAGCCATGACTGCCATATGAAAGCATAGTGCTAAAATAAATATAACATGTAATAATAGGAATCAATATAAAGGCAATATAGGAGGTGTACTACCCATAGCATTTCAGGTAGAGTGTTAATGGCCGAATTACTGGATTCCCACACTAGTTCAGTGTTAACAGAAACAGCCCTGCTAATTGTTAGCTTGTACATAATAATGTAAGGTAATGTACACATAAGAAGGTATGTATATGTACACATACATATATATAAATATATAGTAATACATATGAAATATAGTCGTAGGTGTCAGTATCCATACACACTCACTATAGGAAACAGTGAAGATAAATGCAGCAGCCAGAATCTGCAACACAGCCTGACCCCTCTGAGACCCACTAACTCTTTTAACTGCTTAAAGGTGGCTTCAGAACTTTGATTGACAGGTCCTGTACTCTTTTTGAAGGTTTGGAAAGAAAAATAAATTCCCACTGCCAATCTCAAACCCAGGACCTTGGTAACATTAGTCTATATGACCTACCACTAAGCCATGACTGCTATCTGAGAGCATAGTGCTAAAATAAATATAACATGTAATAGTAGGGATCAATATAAAGGCAATATAGGAGATGTACTACCCAAAGCATTTCAGGTAGAGTTTTAATGGCTGAATTACTGGATTCCCACACTAGTTCAGTGTTAACAGAAACAGCCCTGCTAATTGTCAGCTTGTACATAATAATGTAAGGTAATGTACATATATGAAGGTATGTATATGTACACATACATACATATAAATATACATTAATACATATGAAATATAGTTGTAGGTGTCAGTATCCATACACACTCACTACAGGAAACAGTGAAGATAAATGCAGCAGCCAGAATCTGCAACACAGCCTGACTCCTGTGAGACCTACTAACCCCTTTACTGCTGGAAGGTGCCTCCAGCACTTTGATTGATAGACCCTGTACTCAATTTGAAAGCAAAATACAAGCATACTAGTAGGCCCTACCACAAGACCATTGTAACACTAGTCTGTATGACCTACCAGCAAGACATGACTCTCATACAGGAATACAGTGCTAAATAAGTGGAACATGTAATAGTAGGAATGAAGATAAAGGCAATATAGTATGTGTACTACCCAAAGCATGTCAGATAGACTTTCACTGTCCCAATTACTGGATTCCCATACTAGTGTGTGTTAACAGAAACAGCCCTGCAAATTGTTAGCTTGTACCCAATATTGTCAGCTAATGTACATATATGAAAGTATGTATATGTACACATATGTATATATAGCAATACATATGAAATATAGTCGTAGGTGTCAGTATGCATACACACTCACTACAGGAACAGGTGGGAGAAATGCAGCAACCTGAATTCACAACACAGCATGAAGCATGAGAGATGTACTAACCTTCACACTCACAGAACATTTTCCAACAGCATACCAGCATGGTCCACGCCCTTACAATCTGAAAGGGCAACGCCTATCTCACATACCTTTTTATAGCAATGTCCTGAAATCACAGTGAGACATGCAATCAGTACACAACTGGCTGTATGCAATTAGCCAATGCTGCCTTACAATTGGTGCAGAGGCCATCACATGGGCCTATGCATATACCTACAAAAGCATTCAGTACCCACACTCCACACATGCAATACAGTCATTGCACAAACCTAATGAGAAAGAGAGAGAGGCAGAGAGATAAATAAGAAAATATACAGACTGCCAGCAGCAAAACCAGCAGCAGCAGCAGCAAACAGCGAGCAGCAAGCAGCACCACTGACACAGCAACAGCTGCCACAAACACAGGTAATGCAAAGTAGCAGGTTAATACTGTGTTTACTGTGACACCTCCAAATGTATCATAGTTCACTATCTATAGGTATGTTCATGAGATAGTCCCAAATAAAAAAATGCCAGCACCTTGGAGAGTCAAACAATTAGATTTATTTTAACTTCAAAAATCTGATAACTAGACCGGTTTCAGCTCAAAGCTTTCCTCAGTAGTACATTGAAGTAATTGAATGAAGCTCTTATATAGCTAGAGTAAGTAGATTCATGACCTCATTTCCTGTAATTAATTAAACATAAGAATGTTATAGTAATAAATCACAAAGTAATACATTATTGGACTAGCATCCATTTATGCATGAATTTCATGTCTAAATGTAGCATAAACATATAATTGAAACAAAATAATGTGAGAAAACACAAAAAGAAAAGAGAATAATTATTTATACAATAAGAAATAAAATTACTTACTGCAAAATCATAATTTGTCATTTAACCCTGGGGAGAAAAGTCCCCCTAGTTTAATAATCCACCTTCTCTCCTTTGTATTAAGAATATCGTGCCATCCAGATTTGAAAGAACGATCCCCCAAAATTCGATCAATGATTGTAAAAGTGAATCTTGCATTTGAATGTTTCATTGTGTGTTTGTAAAGTGCATTGGTAATTCTGTGATTTCTAATGTCCCCTAAGTGTTCCGAAATTCTAATGCGGAACTGCCTCGATGTCTGGCCAATGTAAAAGGCCTGACATGTGCAGGTGGCTAAATAGATTATCCAATCCGAACTGCAATTTCCGAAGAAATTGATGTCGTATACCTGACCTGTGTTTTTGCTGGTGAAACTTGTTGTTTTAAAAATGTAGTTACAAAAGCTACAATGGCCACAAGGGAAAGTTCCGATGAGCTTGTCTCCAGTGAGTGTCCTTTGTGTATAGTTGTCATGCTTAGTGTTTGTTGTTTTTTTATAATGGGAAAAATGGGAACACAAGGATTTGCCCTTTCTGTAGGAGAAGTAGCAACGTTCTCCTAGATAATTTTCCAAAAGGGGGTGCGAGTTAAGTATATTCCAGTGGTTATTGACAATATTGATCAGGTTTCTACTATTTCGGCCATAAGTGGTAACCAATCTGCATACGTCGGAACCATTAGTTTTCTTGCTTTTTTTATATTCCAATAGAGAATGTCTGGGTATAGTATCACAAGTTTGGACCGCTGAGTTGATGATTTGTGATGAGTATCCCCTGGACAAAAATCTGTTGGTTAAGTCCTATTGATGTTTGGTGAGGTCTTCCTGCGAAGAACATATTCTTCTTATTCTCATAAATTGGGATTTTGGAATATTTTTAGTGATATGTTTCGGATGGAAACTGTTTGCATGTAAGAGGGTATTGTACTGAGGAAATTTTCTATAGACAGATGTTTGAAGTGTATTATCAATCTGTCTTTTCAAATGGACATCCAAGAAATGAATTTCGTTGAGATGATGTTCTTCAGTAAATTCAATACCCCAAATATTGCCATTTAAATATTCCAAAAATTCCTTAAGGTATTCGTTGCCTCCTTTCCAAACCAACCAACAATCGTCCAGGTATCTCCTCCATATGTCTATTTTCAGGTAAATATATATTGTGCATTGGATCGTAAACGATCGTTTCCTCTATGTATCCCATGAAGAGGTCCGCGTAGATGGGCGCGAAAGAGGCTCCCATGGCTGTTCCTTGTAATTGCCAGTAGCAATCCTGTTGGAAATAAAATATGTTTTTAGTCAAAATATGTTCCGCCATACATAGTAAAAGTGTATTCATTCCTGGTGGATATAAATTGACTTTGTATAGCCAGAATTCCAATGCCATTAGACCTGCCCAGTGGGGGATACTGGTATATAGTATATACATGAACAGGTGGGAGAAATGCAGCAACCTGAATTCACAACACAGCATGAAGCATGAGAGATGTACTAACCTTCACACTCACAGAACATTTTCCAACAGCATACCAGCATGGTCCACGCCCTTACAATCTGAAAGGGCAACGCCTATCTCACATACCTTTTTATAGCAATGTCCTGAAATCACAGTGAGACATGCAATCAGTACACAACTGGCTGTATGCAATTAGTCAATGCTGCCTTACAATTGGTGCAGAGGCCATCACATGGGCCTATGCATATACCTACAAAAGCATTCAGTACCCACACTCCACACATGCAATACAGTCATTGCACAAACCTAATGAGAAAGAGAGAGAGACAGAGAGATAAATAAGAAAATATACAGACTGCCAGCAGCAAAACCAGCAGCAGCAGCAGCAAACAGCGAGCAGCAAGCAGCACCACTGACACAGCAACAGCTGCCACAAACACAGGTAATGCAAAGTAGCAGGTTAATACTGTGTTTACTGTGACACCTCCAAATGTATCATAGTTCACTATCTATAGGTATGTTCATGAGATAGGTTGTGTGTACATAGTCCTGAAATATATACATATGTAATATTGCTGTACATGTTGCCCATACTTAAAACTTCCATAGCTTAGAACACAAAGCCAGTTGTGCATATGATGCAGTAGTTACCAGGGTCAGTAGAGGTTACTCCTCATTGGTGTGGGACCACTGTGTATGTATGGCACTGTTCAGGTACATATCCTGTAGTATGGCCAGGGATTAATACCAGACTGTCATGTGGTGCTATGTCCTCCAGGGGTGAACGTAGCACACATCCAGGGATATCATTTCGTAACAGTGACACTATGTGTTCTGCAATGTTGAGGGTGGCCCTCACCTGGACATGTGAGAGGATAGGGAGGTTACAGTCATCTGTGATAACTAATACAGCATGTGTAGGAGAATGGGGGGGGGTACCTGCACCTAAACTGTCTGCAACAATGTTGCCAATATCTGTGCATTTGGTGAATGTGAAGCATCTTAACACTGATGGCCACAGATGCCTTGCCTTCATGTGAATCTGCCCTGTGCTGCAGTAGCCTCCTGCTATTGTTATACAATGTGCCTGTATCTGTAGTCCACTGGACAGGATTAATAAGTGGTGTGCAAATGTTCTGGGTTAGATATGTGTGTGCACAGTACATGCAGTATGTGGGATGTCTGTGGTAAGCATATGCAAAGGGGCCAGCAGTGTGTGTTGTGGCTTCCACTGGCCCAATGGGCTGCATGGATAGCATCACAGTCATAACTATTGAATAACTGTGTAATTACATGCATACATAGCAAGGTAGTGTACTGTGCTTGTGGTGTTGTCGGGATATGTATATCCAGGCTGAGTAATGTGTGTCCACATCACAGGGTTGGATGGCAACACACATCCAGTATGTAGGGATGAACACCCAGAGTGTTTCAGACATGTTGCCTGTGCAGAAATATCTGGCCATTACCTGTGCATCCCCCACAACACACACACATGCAACATATGGCAGAAGTACTATAGCAGTGCACACAGGTTCATAGGTTAATACTAGGCTATTTGCCCTAGGGCATTGATAAGCCTAGTAGAATGTGTTTGTCTTTCGCCACCCAATTACAAGTTATGCTGCTATGCCCTTGTCCGACGTTAGTATACTGTGCCTCTGTCTAACAGTGACATAGAAGTGATACCTGGGGTACAACTATGATCTCCATCCACTCATCCAGATTCCTATGGAAGAGAGTCAATGAGGGACTCTGCCTAACCTGTAGTGTGAGTTCATTACAGAGTGAAGGGAGCCTCTTGGTTAGGAATATGCCCTTCCAGCATGTCCATTTATGTCAGTGCTGAGGTTCAGGTCTCCTGAGCATGTGGCTGTATGGGACTCTGATTTCCTGAAGTGCAGCATGTTCATTACTGCTGGGTAGGACATGGCTGTATATGGCACGCACAGATTGCCTCTGAACAGGCAGTATGCCACTGAGTCCAGCTGGATTTCCTTTAACTGGGCAGCATATGACATCTGTTTGAGCCATTGCATCCTCTTGATGAGGTACTGTTGTCCTGTACCAGTTGCTGTAGGTGTCTGGTTAGGTACATCCCAAAAGGTGCATTGTACACAATTATAGGCCTGATGATGGATGAGTAAAGAGGCACAATGACCTCCCCTGCCATACATGTGAATCCCTCATGATTAGCTGGGCTATATAACATGTCTTTCAATCCACGTTGGCCATGTGGTTGACAAATGACAGACTGCTATCATGTTTCTTCCCCAGGTCCCCAACTATGTCTTCTGTACTCAATGGCCTAACACCTATGTTGTACTTTGCCACCAATGTGGAGGCGTGGGAATCTGCATTGAATATTGATACTCCCCCTCCCTTGTTCAAGTGTTGGGGCCGACAAGAATGGTAACAGCTATAACTTGGTAGTGCTGGTGTGCTCCTGTGAAACCTGAAACAGGTTTATGTTACTGCACAGATATCAATGTCCATAATGCTAAGTAGGGTTTTGAGTGTGTGTATACTGAGGTCTAGACTTCCAGTGTTGAGTAGCATCACTCTTACTTCCTCATCCTTTGTGATACAAATGGATGTGGGTTTGCCTTATGAGCCTTGCCTAATACAGGCACTATGGGTGTAGCAAGAGCCTCTGCCAAAATCCAATAGGCCAGGGGTGACAGGTGCAAGCTGTCCCTAGCAAAGCATACCACCCTAAGATGACAGGCATTGGCACACCTGTGAATGACACCAGTATGTCAGTCAATTGTTGGAAGGGATCATCGTGCCTTGATATTGTGGCATCGTTCTTGGTGAGGGTAAGATGCTACTCAAGGTCAGGGTCAAACTGTCTTGGGCTACGTGCTCAGAGAGCTCCGTACTGTCTCATGTCATGTCATGTAGTCCAGGGAGGTATGTGTCAGGTCATTCACACCAGCATGGACATTGGCTGAGTCATACCTGTACTTGACTTGGGGTTACATGAGTGTTTGTGTTATGTCGCGGGTCGTAGTGCCCGACAGGCTGCACACTGTGACCCTCACCTCGTTAAGCCTGGTGAACGTGATGTCAGTGTGCCTGATGATAGAGGCACCTAGTACAGGTGTATGAGGTGTGTTGTTTACTGTTAATGGCTGTGAGTGTTCAGCACATTGACTTTGTGTGATATGTGTTGCACGTGTTTGTTTCTGTGGTAGTGGTTGCTTGAGTGTCTGCTTAGGAGGTCTCTGCTGCGTAGGCAGACCTATAGTCCGAGCCTACGAGTATGTTCATGTGTGATCATGTGTTAGTTCTGCTGTCGTGGTAGGTCTATGTGAGACTGGAAGTGTAGTGAGTGTGGTTTCCTTCTCCACCTGACTGGTTATGGCAGTATTGAGTAGAGAGAGCCTAGCCTCCAGTTTGGTATATGGTTGCATCACTCACATGAGTTTGAATTTGTTGTTAGGAGGAGGGGGTTGTCTGTGTACATGCAGCTGTTCTAACATTGTCTCTGGATTACCACACTCACCAGCTGGACTGGGGAGGAGACTGACAACTGACCTTTGGACATGCTAGAATACTATTGTGAATTCCGTAATAATTGAAAACAAGGTCCACTGGGGAGTGAGGGTGTACTGATATTACCTACTACTGCTGATGGATATAAAAGCTTCAGTGAGCAAGTGCCAGGTAACCTAAGTGCAATGTGTCACAATTAAGTAAATGCAACAATGACAAGCAGTCACCTGCTGTCATGTGTAACATGGAAATACGTACAGTAAGCAATGCAGATATCAGTAGTGAGTCACAGAAGTGTTGAGAAGCTGTGTATTATGTGGAAGTAGCATACCAGTGAAATAACAAGCTAACAAATAACAAGCATATAAACAAAGCTAGATTCAGGAGGCCTGGATGTAGTGTTTGCTACAGCAAACAAGGTGCACCAATGTCAGTAAGATACAGCTCAAATATGCAGGCACTATAAACCTGAAACCAGATGTCCCCAGCTATGAATGGCAGAGTACAGCCTATTGTCACACAAGAGTGCAGACCACAAACCTTGTTAATGTTAAATAACTGGCCTGAAGGCCAACTGCCTATACCAGAACTAATACACTTGGACACTGGGCTCTCAATCAGCAGTTCCCAACATCAACGGATGAAAGATATGTGTCCTGCCACCACAGTGCTTGCCACAAACCTCTCTAATGTAAGACAACTGGTCTGAAGGCCAAGTGTTTAGTCCAAATGACTTAGAATGATAGCTACACTTTAATCAAGTTACAACCAAGCAGTAATAAGTACAATTTAATACTCCCTGTATAGAATGTGTACCATGTATTGCTGAGATACTATGCTGATAACCTGTTTGTGTACCTTTCCAGGGGAACATGGCTCCAAAAAGGAACCCTGCATATTCTGCTGCAGAGGATGAAGTGATCCACCAGAGCCTGGTGCGTGACTATGCCATCCTGTTCTCACGCACCACCCAGAATCAGCAGGAGAGGTCTGCACTGTGGCAAAATCTAGTTAGCAGGATAAATGATGTTGGCATGCATGATAGGACATATGAGCAGGTGAGACATCACTGCAGTGATTTGATTAGAAATGTCCGCCAGCGTGCTGCACATATCCGCAGGCAACAGGTTGCCACAGGTGGGGGGGTGGCCACACATCCCCCCCCTCACCAGACAGGAGGGGCTACTGCTAAGTGTTGTGGATCCAGCCCCAGAACAACAACAGCAACAGTCATGCATCATGATGGAGGTTGGATCCACAGAGCAGCAAGACACCGAGCATGCAGGTAAGATGCCATATTTGTATAGAGACAATTGTACATACAATTGTACATACAGAGACAATTGTACATACACACTAGTGTAACATACACTAAGTAGCCTCCTCCCTACATAGCTATAGTAGTAGATACAGTTATAGTAGATAAAGTGCATTTTAAATGTTACTAACTGTGTTTTGTTCTCCATCTTTTCTCTCCTCCAGCTTTTGTGCCCTGAATCTTTTCCCCCTGTGTTCTTGCCTGGGTGGATATTTGGACCTAACTAGGGCCGTACACCCTATTACCAAAGGAATACTCTCTGCTGCTTCAGCTCCCTTTGAAGACAAGTAAACCCAAAAGACTCTATAAGAACATAAAGTACGTACATCTGCTAAGCCAGTACTACTGTACTCTTGCTCTCCTAGCAGTAGCAGTATACTCCCTGTCAGGATTGCCAGCAGCCAAACCCCACTCTACTATACTCCTCCATCTTCATACCTCTCACTGCTCTTTGCTACCATTACTCCCTTCTCCTTCCATCCCATTGCCCCAGGTATTCACTGGTGAGCCTTGTATTCCTGCATACTCCACTAGTGAACACCCCTTCTCCATTCTTTCTGAGCTTAGGGCTTAACTCACAACTCTCCTTGTGCCAGAATAGAACTGACCCTAACTACTCCCTCATCCATACCTTTAGCCCACTCCTTACACTTTGTCCAGACCCACTCCTCCTCACCTTCTACTACTTACACTTCACTTATACTGCTTCTCTGATAGCCTCTCGCTCCTCTTCTGCTCTTGGGCTCACTCCGCTCCCCTACCCTGCCCCCAAATTCCACCCGCCCCCAGCACGTCTACATTTATCCCTCCAACATTCCACTCCCACTTCCATTCTGCTCCAATCAGTACTCAGTCCTCTGAACACACCTTCCTTCTTTCCCGCCAAAACTAACTTTCTTTTTCATCTCCATTCTCATCTAATTAACCAATCCTACTCCTTTCCCTCTTCTAGACCACACCCCTCAATATCCAATACTAGTGTCCTTCACTTCGAATATATCATATACTCTCTCTATATAACACTATCTCCCTTACACCAACACCAATATCCTATCACTGTCCTACTGTTACTTTTCACAACATGCTCTCTACATACTCCTCCATCTTCCCTTCACTATTACTTCTCCTCTCCTTATCTTACTTACACCATCTCTCCCAGCCTACTATTTGCTCCAACTCCCATTCCTTTCATATAACTAACCACCACAATTCACCTCCACTACAATCTTACTCTCCCATTTCTTCCTATCTTTATCACTCAGACAACCTTCTTCTATTTCGTTTCAAACTTATCCCCCATCACACATTCCCAATTCCTATAGGAACTAGCAAATCCCTACATTTCACAATAAACCCTAATCTCACAACCCTGCTGTCTATTAACTTAAACTATTACATACAACACCTGATCAGTACTCTCTTATCAGGTGACATCCATCCCAACCCAGGCCCTGCCAATATAACCACCACAACTAAATCCTTACTATTCACTTCCTTAAACTCACAAAGTATTGTTAACAAAGTCCCCAACCTTCATGCTTGGCTTATACACAACAAACCTGACTTTTTAACTATTTCTGAAACCTGGTTGAAACCACATATTAAGGACTCTGAATTAGTTCCCCCAAACTACTCCATCTTAAGAAAAGACAGACCTCTCAAAAAAGGCGGAGGAGTAGCCCTTATATATTCCTCCTCCCTAGTAGTTTCCCCTACAACAAACCTATCCCACACTTCAACAACGCTGAACTTCTCCTTACTATATCTCAAATCAATAACCACAAACAAATATGTATAGCTTCCCTCTATATCCCTCCAGGTGACAATATTTCTACACTTGAACTTATCCTTTCTTGGCTATCCAGTAACATTAGTAATGAAACCATAATCCTAGGCGACGTAAACATTAACTGGGCCCTTATCCAAGCTCCTTCAAACAACACTAATATCAACCTCTACCATTTCTCACAACTGATCAACTTGCCTACTCACCCAGCCAAAAACCCCTCTAATGGGAGTATACTGGACTGGATCCTAGTCTCCCACCCCCACTACTTCACCAAAAGTGGCATCCTTCCCGACCCACTAGGCGACCACTTACCCACCTTTACCCACCGACTTCCAACTAACCTTCAACGGCCCCACAACTTCATTACTATCCGCAACCAAAAAAACTTCAACCCTATAACCTTTTCAAACTCACTTAATGCAGTAAACTGGGCTTGTCTAAAAACATTACCTCTAGAAAACGCAGTCTCATACTTCAACTCTACATTCTTAAAATTACTTGACTCTCAAGCTCCCCTACAGACTAAGAGAATAAAAACTAAATCAGCCCCTTGGCTATCTAAAACTACTCTATCTTTCATGAGACAAAGAGACAAAGTGTGGGCACGCTACCAAAAACACAAGACAACCCCACTCCTCAATGAATACAAACTGCTCCGCAATAAAGCTAAAAAACTTATCTCTTTTGATCGACAAAACTATTTCTCCACACTCCAAAACCAAAACAAAAACAACCCTCAAAAATTCTGGAAAGGAATCTCCACTCTCCTCCACCCCAGCAAACAAGATACTCCTACCCCAGATCCAAATGCTCCAGAACTAGATTTAGCCACCCAATTTTATTCCTTCTTTATTGACTCTATTTCAAAACTAACCTCCTCATTCTCTACCTCCTCCCAATCCACTAATTCCTCTACCTCCTCTTCCACACAAATTCTATCCTCACCCATACAACCCCAAAATTCAACACCACCCAACTGCACTATTTTCACTTTAAATCCCATTCCTACAACTACTATTAAGAAACTCCTCCAGAAATTAAAACCATGTACCAATGCTCCTGATAATATCCCTTCCTACTTTCTTAACATTGCTGCCGAAAGTCTGGCCTACCCTATTAGCATCCTAATCAACATCTCCCTACTAGAAGGCACAGTTCCCCAAATTTGGAAACAAGCCTTTATTATACCATTACACAAAGGAGGTAACAATAATAACACTACCAATTTTAGACCTATAGCCATCCTGTCCCCCATTTCAAAAATCCTTGAGAAATGTGTGCAAATCCAACTCCTTCCTCATCTCCTAGACAACAACCTTATAACCCCCACACAGCATGGCTTCAGACCTAATCATAGCACCATGACTGCCCTTCTCTCTTTCCTTGAAATAGTAAATAAAGCCCGAGACTCTGGACAAATTGTTTCCACCTTACTCCTTGATCTTTCCAAAGCCTTCGATACTATCTCTCAGAGCCTGCTCTTAACTAAACTCTCCAAACTCTACCTATCCTTCTCCTCTCTGAACTGGTTCTCTAGTTATCTATCAAACAGAAATCAAGCAGTAAAATGGAAAAAAGCAACTTCCTCCTTCCTAAGCACCCCTTCCGGAGTCCCACAAGGCTCCATATTGGGCCCTCTTCTATTCAACATCTTTATTAATGACTTCCACAAATCTATCCCTTTCTCTAGCATTATCCAATATGCAGATGACTCCACTATCATCTGCTCCGCCTCTTCTATCTCCACCCTGCAAAAACTTACTCAAGACGCCTTCTCTTCCACTGAGCAATGGATGCTTTGCAATCATCTAGCTCTCAATGCCACAAAGACCAAATTAATGTTATTTACTCCCTCCAAACTCCCTCCCCCCAACATAAACTCACTCTTAGTTACCAGTCAAAATAACTCTCCTCTTGAAATAGTGTCAGAGACCAAACTTCTTGGGGTCCACATTGACAACCAACTAAAATTTAATTCCCACCTACAAAAGAACATCAAAAAAACACATCAAAAACTTGGCATGCTATATAGACAAAATGCCTACCTCACACCTACCACTAAAATCACTCTAGCTTCTTCCTTCCTCATTCCCTCCCTCCTCTATGGTGCCCCACTACTTACTAAGCTTCAGTGGTCCTTAAAAAAACAGCTCACCTCTTGCTATAATAAAATAGCTAGATTCGCTACCACCCATAAGTCTTCCACTCACCACTGTCTCTCCCACCATAAACTAAAATGGTTAGAACTTCCCAACTATCTTGCTTATACTCAACTAACTCTAGCCCACAAGCTTATTCTAAACCCCTCCAACTGTCCCTCCCTCTCCTCTGCCTTTAAAATGCACCATCCAAATAGAGTTCTAAGGTCTAATAATCAAAATCTTCTAGAGGTCCACAAACCGAATCATCCCCCAGGCAAAAACCTCCTTTCCTTCAGCCTTGCTCGCCTCTGGAATTCCCTACCACCAAACATCCGCACTACCTCTAACCACTCTACCTTCAAGAAATCACTTTTCTTACACCTAGAATCTCAATGGGAATGCTCTTGTACCCACCCCACATAACCAACTCTACCTTTCCCTGTACTAACATTCTACTCTATTCATCTACTATGTTCGTTCATTAAAATGCTTTTATGTTTTGCTTTTATTCCTTCGTTAGCCTGTACCAAGATTGTCACTGACAAATGTTAAGTACATTTATGTTTTGCTTATGTTTTGCTTATGTTCTTTTATAGTATGTACCTATATATTTACGGTCAATGTTACTGTAAATTAATTTTCTTTTTTGGAGCTTTTCTCCCCAGGACTACATTGAAAACGGGTTCTTCAATGGCCCAATGGACTATCCTGGTAAACCAATTGCAATAAATAAATAAATAAATATTTATTTATTGTTATTACTTTTACATTTGTTGACCAAGATAGTCTAGCTGGATATATGTCCATTTTCAGTAGAGGCCTGGGGAGAAAAGCTCCACACATAACATAATAAAGGCAGACAGACAAGTTGTTAATACAGACAGCCAACATAATAGAAATATACACCAACTTGTTAATTAAATCAACATACATTTAAGGAACTCAAACAGTTTAAAGTCATACACAATGTACTGTCGGTTTCAAAGCAATTCTACCTAAAACATAACGGTTATGCAATAAGGCAAAAGCCATATAGATAATAGTTAAAGCTCAGAAGGGTAGAGAAGTAGAAGGAGTATGAAAGATAAAATAATAGGGAAGAGGCAGGAGTCAAGAAGGGAAGTGAGGAAAAGAAGGAAGACAGTCAAGAGGAGGTGGGAGGGATGGGAGAAGTAGGGCAGAGCATAGAAGGACATCAAGGGGAAAGAAACAGGGTAGAAGCTAGTTTTTATGCACAATGAGGGGTTAAAGGTAAAGAGAGGGTGGGGAGAGGGACGTTAGCCTGGAGTACTACGAGAACAAAGCCAGTGGTTTTGGAAGTACAGTTTGAGTTGTCGTTTGAAGAGAGGTAAGGGTGAGATTAGAGTTAACTCCTGGTATGTACATATGACTGTTCTGTACACTGTTACTTCATGCATGCATAAGGTGTGCATGTGGTATATATCTGTCATCATGATATGTAATTGTGCATGTGTGATACAGACATTATGAGCAGCTGATGTGTATAAAAGAACTAGTGTACTACTGTACTGTATCATGTGCAAAACAAATGGCACACTTGTGCCCACTGACATTACACTCTTCATACTTCCAGGTCCCTCCCATCTAGCAACGAGGCAGGCCATACATGCTGGTGAGTGTGTTTAACATTACCTGTAAAACAATTTATAATACTAGTAAGAGTAGTGTAACTCTGTAGTATACATGCAGGTGAGTGTGTTTAATAATACCTGCAATACCCAGTTTAACAAAATTAAGAGTAGTGTAACACAGTACTGATGTGTGTGTTTACTGTGGGGTGTGCATGTGTGCGAGTGTGCCTGTGCCTATGTGTGCATGTGTGTTAGTGTCCATGAGTGCATGTGTCCATTTCTGAATGTGTGCATTAGTATTGAAGTGCATCTCTGTCAAATATGTGTTGAGACTGTAATCTGTGTTCCCTGTTTTCCTCCCGTAGGTTCTGGTGCTGCTCTGGTGACCTGCAGCAGGGAACCTGAATCTTGTGCCCCAGGTACTGATGATGATGAAATGTCTGTAATGGTGCAGGAAGGTGTGTCTGAGTCTGCCATTGGTCAGCCAATTGACAGTACACAGCTGTCAACCCTGTCAATGCGCACAGTCATCCTGCCGTTACATCCTTTGTCACCATTGTCCCTAGGTGATGGACAGTCTGCAGTGGGCATAGATCAGGGTAATGTGGTACCTGTGGTACATGCATCCCCACAAGGCAGCCATGAGCAGGGTCCTCCAATGGTACCACGCAGACAGTCACCCATGGGTTCTTGTGGGGGCATCCGTGGCCGTACTGCCTCTGGCCGACGTGCCCAAAGAGGTATGTCAACCTCCACTATGTTTCGAACTGTTATGCAGGCACAGGCACGTATGGAAAGGTACACCAGATAGGGTCTGAGGGAGCTGAGAGCATGTCACACAGCCATGACAGACGGCATGCGTGACGTTGCGAATGCTATCCGTAACTTCACAGATGTCGTTGACAGACGTTGTGGGGGCATACAACAGCTGCTCCACAACCAGATGTTCATGGGCCAGGGCGATGGTGTGCATTTGCGATGTCGACGTGGCCATATGCCAGCAACAGCACCAGCTGGCAGTGGCCGCGGATGACAACAGGCCCACTCATGCACCTCAAGTGCCAGCACCAGCCCCAGCAATGCTGGGTCTGTGCTGTCATCAAGACGCCCCAGGAGACCACGTGCACGTGGCTCTGGACAGTCCGAACAGGGAACTGTGTCCAGTCAACACACCCCTGCTTCCGATGACAGTACCCAGTCTGGGTTAGTACCGGATACGGCCCGTAGCACCCCTGCCAGGCACAGGTACCGTGTCCGTGCCCACAGACACTGATCTGGATGACCTGACAGTTGCAGTCTGTGGCTGTCCACAAAACCCTGTACATGGCAGCCATTATGTGGGACTGTGTGCGTGCTTACACACATGCAGAAACCTAACACCTAGGGCAAACACATACACACACACACTGCACCAACACTTGTCCACAATGTACTGCTGCCCCTCACAAACACACATACACACACATGTCAGTTGGTGTTACCAGTGGCTGACTTGGGCATACCTAACCCACACCCTGTGCATATGATGACACTGTGCCACCTCCTGCATACTACAACATTGGTGCAGGAAAAGGTAAACACGTTGCTGATGCACAGGGTGACTACATAGATGTGTATAAGTAGTAACATGTTGGTAACTGTTCACTGTTCCACTATGATTGTGTGTATATCCCAGCAGTCCTGCTGCAGTAACTGTATGAATGTCCTCAATTGTTATCTGCACCCATACTACTTACCAAAGTGTACCAGCTGCACACCATCACATGCTAACATTGACTATGGGAATGCATCATGTGCTGTTATGTAGATTCAGCTATATGTATCTGTTCTGTCACACATGCATTTATACACACCCTGCTACCCACACACATGCACATGCTCACCTGCCATTCCCATTATTTATTACCCTACATGAGTAGCTTTCGATACATGACAGGTACACATTTGAGAAGTGCACTATGTTGTTTACTACCGACTTCCTCTTCTCTACCTGTACTCACAGGGTGCAGGCAACCTCATCAGTTCAAAGGTGTAATGTGCATCAGGTACTGTGGTACCCTGATTGCCACATCAAACATGTTTCCCATATGGAAATGCACACACAGACACATCCCACATCCACACACTTGCCACATTCAGGCTTCAAAACACTATCTAGGTATATTCTGGTACATGTGCGTGTTACAGTAGCATGTAACACTATACTGAGTACTGGCAGTTGTCTGTTGTCATGTTGTTTGTATAGAGTAAAAGAATTGTTTGATTATCCTACTTCGTTTTGTGGACATTACTTGAAGAAGTGTTACCTTACATGTGTTATTGGTACCACCACCTTCTCTTTTGTAGTTTTGTTTGTATAGGGTGCTGTCAACATCACTGCTTGTTAAGGGTAATGTGCACCCTGCAGTGCATAGCCCCATTTGGCAAAAGCCACATCCCACCCCCATCATTGTGCACACACACTAACCCCACCCACAGTAAAACACATACTTTCCATTTGCAAGATTCAAACCCATACCTAACTGTGTTATGACAGTAGAAGCAGACACATTAGCAGAGTGTGCTATTTACATTAGTTGGAGAAATCCTTTCTAATGCTGTACTTAGAGGGTGCTGACATCATCTGTGTGTAGGAGGAGGGATGTGCACCCTGTAGTGTGTTCTCCCAGTTGGCAAAAGGTACTTATCCCTCCCAGCATAATGCACACACATAAACCCCACTCATACTAACACACATACATTCCCTTTGTAGGATTCAAACCCCTACCTAACTATGTTATGACACTGGAGAAAGATGCAGTAGCAGAGCGCGCTATATGAATTACTGGAGGGCTTTAATACAGGTAATATAGTTATACAGTCCTGACATCATCAGTGTTTCAAAAGGGGGATCTGCATCCTGTACTGTACTGTCACAGTTGCTAATAGGGGCATTTCCCACACACACATCGATGTGTTCGAGGTTTGCATATGTGGGGGATCCAGTACTCCAGTGTGATTAGTATATGGTTTGATTGCAACAATGAGGGATATACTTCCAGTGGTGAGCATTTTATACTCATGTTTGTGATGATCAGGTCTAGTATATCTGCCCCTCTTGTGGGAAGGTTGATTACCTGTTCCATAGCTAAAGAATGTCTGATGTATGGGAACCCTAGAGCTTGGGTATTGTGGCTTGTGTAATGTTCACAGTCTATGTTTGGGTAGCTGACGTCACCCAGTATGATGGTGTTTGCAGAGAAATCTATACTCTCCTGTGTGAGCATGAAGGCTGTGTGGGAGTCCTGAGTTTGAGAGGGTGCTGTAAGAGCTCCTCTGTGTCTCTTTCCATGTGGTCCAGGGAGGTATGTCTCAGGTTGTTTGCACCAGCATGGACAATGACTGCCTCATAGTTGTACTTGCTGTGGAGTGACCTGTGTGCTTGTGTTATGTGGCACATTCTATCACCCGGCAGGTAGCTAAATGTGACCCTCACCTTGCTCAGTCTGGAGGGCGGCACGTCAGTCAACAGCTCATGTCAAGCAAGTTCACACCCCTCATAAATGATGTGGAAACCTTCAAAGGCCCCAGGCCTGTTGAAAATATGGACCAGACTGCAGATACCTGTATAAAGGCATTCTATGGACACATTCAGGAATGCATGGATCATGAAACCACATATGAAAGCATGACCCAATTCTCCAAAGGCAGACGTCCTGTATGCCGGACACCAGCCATAAACAAACTATACAATAGAAGGATGAAGCCACTACATGATACAACAAACTCCCAAAATGTGAAGGCATCACTGATGAGTATTGGAAGACAACTACAGGCACCCATATGATTGTCTAAGGCCATCTTTGAGAGAAGATTCCACAAGCCACTGAGGATAATCACAAGGCTTTCTGTGGTTATGTTAGGAACCTGGGTGGTACTACCCAGATATGCTCAGAGGTAATCCAAGATGTCACACAAAATACAAGCACACAGACATTGCCATCATCCTAGTGGACAGGTTCACTGCTGCCTTCTCCCCCCCACCACACCAAAAGGGCAAATATGTCTCGTGGCAGAGTGCTGCCCCCCCCTGACATCACAGATGCTCAGGTAAGAGATGCCCTTCCCAAAGCAATAAACACTGCATCAATGGGACCAGACAGTCTCCCAGGCTGTGTCCTACATGAACCACAAGAAGAGCTACACCCAGACATAACACTACTGTTCAATCCCAGCCTTACTACACGATATGTGGCCAAAGAGTGGCGTACAGCAACAGTGGTCCCTCTACATTCAGGTGGTGCCTTCACGGATCCTGGACACTATTCGCCCCATATGTCTGACTAGCTTGGTCTGCAAAGCTATGGCAAGGATCATCATGAACCTCACATATATAGATATTGTGGACCTACAGACATGTCACCATACACAGTTTGGCTTTGTTAATGGCAGATCCTGCATCTCAAACCTGTTTGATTTCTTTGAAATAGTCACCAAGGCCACTGTCAAGGGGAAGGAGGTCTACACAGCCTACCTGGACCTTGCATAAGCCTTTGATACAATACCCCACTTGTGCATTCTAGGGAAGCTCACCAGTGTACATATTAACCCCTATGTCACTATGGATATTGCACAGTGGCTCAAGGGCAGAACACACATGGCTAGAATTGCTGGAGCCATGTCAGCCTCCAACCAGGTACAAGTGGTGTCCCACAAGGCTCAGCCCTGGGAGCTGTCATGTTCATTATATATTTATCATAGGTACAGGCCAACATGGAAGTACTGTGGCTGAGCAAGTCGCAGGTGACTGCAAACCGGACGCCATAATCAACTCTCCAGCTAACACACGCATCCTCCAAAAGTGCCTCTTGCAAACACACGACTTGTGCCACAGCCATGGCCTCAAGGTGAATGACAAAAATCATATAGTCATCCCCTTTGTCAAACACAAAGTGACCACAAAGTACCACATATGTGTTAATCCATTAAGTGCAGATGAAGGTATTATGGACCTTGGGGTACACAGGTTGATAGCATTCTAACATTTGACAACAACATGGACAAAGTGGTTAGGAAAACATGTTATATTAGCCACATCATCATGATGGGATCCACATGTAGATCAGGGGAGGACATTGTGCCCCTTTACTCATCCCTCATCATGCCCATAATTGACTATGATGAACCTGTCGGCATGCACATTACCAGACACCTGCAGCAACTGGAAAGACCACATACGTACCTCGACAATAGGATCAAAGGGCTCAAACAGATGCCACATACTGACTGGTTAAAGAAACAGCAGCTCTACTCAGTGGCATACTGCCTCTTCATAGTCAATCTGTGCCTGACATATAAAGCCATGTCAAACCCTCACTTAATGGCCATGCTGCACCTCAGAATATCCAGATCCCATCAGGATACACGCTGGAAAGTCTTGAACCTCAGGAGTGATATACATAGGACATGCTGGAGGGGCACATTCATAACTCAGAGGCTCCCTTCATTCTTGAATATTATCCCAATAGAGGTTAGTGAGAGTGACTCAGTGACTATCTTCAAGAGTGATATTAATGACTGGATGTGACATTGTAGGGTTACCCTGGGTATCACTTATGTGTCACTGTGAGACAGAGGCACAGTATACTAACCTTGGAAAAGGGCATAGCAAGACAGATTTACAATGCATGTTGAAAGCCGCACACATTCTGGCTAGGTGGATACATGCCCTGGGTGGACATCCCTGTATGAACCTATGGACCTATGTATCTTGTTCACCATTGGCCCTATGTGCTGTTAATCACCAATGCAATCTCAGTACTATGGTAGCATGTGCAAAGGTCAGTTGTCAGTCACCTCTATGGTACAGTTGTGGAATATGTGTGTCATGTAGTAATGTCACAGCTGCCACATGTACACAGTCAACACTATCCCCTACCCATGGATGTACAACACATGTATGAGATGGAAACACATGTGGACTAACCACTCTGAACCCAGTACTGGCATAACCTGTCGGGTGGCATGAAATACTACAGTGACAGCAATACCAATCTGATGTGGACCTACACTGACAGCAATACAAGCATGGAAACACACCAGGCCAGTTGTGGAGCCTAAGGATAGCATACTGCATGACTGGCAGACATCTCTGCAGCTGGCACACAGGCATACATTAGGCCTGCACACAACACCTGTCTAACTATCTACTTTCTAATTACTTCTTTCCATTGATTACCCCTGCTCTTAGGATGTTTTTGCTATTATTGTTTTCCCTTTCTTAATTGTCCTCCACCGAAATGGTGTTGTGTCACAGCTCCTGGCTAAGCCTGTAAGTGGACTGATCCAAGGACCCTTTTCAGTCTTGACCAAGAGCATTAGGTAAGCACAACAATACTATGTCATAACAGCAAGTAACAAAAGATGTGCATGACAAGTATCATACTATTGAACAACTGTTAGAATGCAGTATCCATATAAAAGACATCAAACTATAGAGCAAATAATATAATAAATGCACAAACTGTTATACATACTCAAGGTTTTAAGTCATACAATACATACACAAACTAGTACATAATACATGTGTCAAAGGTAAAAACTTCAAAGACCAATACACGTAAGGTTCAGTTAAGGCACTTTAATTTACTTGCAGCAAGGAGACAAAAACATGCAAATGCAAGGATATGTCTAACTACTAACAGGAAGTATGTTCATTCTTATACTATATTACAAGACATGGCCTTTTAAGCTGATGTAATCAAGCACAACTTTTAGCATTGTTTTACAGCAGATGTTACTTCAGATTTTCTGCTGACATGACTAGATTTGTGAGAAACGTTTCAGAAAAACAACCTGGCCTTGGTGACCATTAATCCGTTTACAAGCGTCTATTGTACAGTGTTACTTTTCAAGGTACTTTTCTAATACAGATACAAGCAAATTCTGATTGCAGTTCATATTTTCAAGCAGGCTTTGTACTAATTATCTGTAACTTCTACAGCTGTGTATTTTCTCATGGCACAGCAGAACTTCTTGTCTAAGTTCCATACAAGTAGTATTGTTCTATTCATTATTTTCCTAACACAAGCAGAAATCACCTGCTTCTCAATAAATTTCCAAGGCACAAGCAAGATTTTAGCTAATAAGACAAGGTCAGAAAGCAACTGCAGTTTGTACAGATTTATGCAGTATGAAATAGAAATGTGTTAACCCTAAGCTCTAAATGCACTAAGCATATTGCTAATACACACATTAATACATATGTTTCTAACATTTCCCCCTATTAATACTTTTATTTTATTTTATGCATGCCGACTTATGGGGATAGCCACCCAGAGTTGTTGAAAAGATGACAAAAATTGAATTTAGACTTGAGTTTTAGCTATATGAAACTCCTGATTGAGTATTTCATTCCCATTGAAGCTGAGTTATCACATCTAGTAGAGACTTTGAATAAAGATCTACGTACTCGCTTCAAGGGAGGAATATATGAAAAAAGACTTGACAATCTTTATACACAAGTAGCCCTGTATAGTGATAAGTTGCAGCAGATTAAATATCGGAAGCTGCAACGGGACTACAGGGATTTTTCATTGGGACAAGTGTTTCTTTGGCCGAGATACCCTCGGAATTGAGAGTAAAGGGGTTATAACAATGGCATTAATGATGTTCATGGTAAAAGCAACCGCCACAATAAAGATTCTGTCACGTGGAATAATTTCCCTTTAAGAGAAGTAAATGTTACTGGTGGTAGTTTGATGGATGATTCAGAACTACCAATTACGTCTCATCCTCAAGGGCCTGAATTGGTTAACTCCTCGGCTATAGCCATGCCCCCTCCGAATCAGCAGGCATTTATGGAACCTAAGGAAAACATTAACCTGGGAGCTATACCCAAGGCTCCAGGCAAGGGTCTTAAACAGTTTTTTCTTTCCCCATGAAGATCCGAGAAACATCCAGGACGAGGTTGAACAGCAGGGGTCGCAGAAAATGAAAATTTTCAGGGGAGTTTCAAGGTACGAAACAAAGAATCAAGAACTGAACCAACTGGTTTTTAATTTTTCTAGCTTAGAACTCAATAATGTGGAACATTCGCTGTTGAATAAAGGGCTTTCCTTTATTTCTTCTCAGACAAGTGATTTAAGTGAACTGTTAATTGATTTAAGGCTGTTTGGGCGTACTATAGCTTTGAAGCTAATGTTTTCCAATGGTAATACAACTGATTCTAGAATGATAAAGACTTTTAAATGTAAAAGTTCTTATGTTCCTACAATGCCTACTAATGTAGAATGTTTTATTAATCTATGTGAAAATGACTTTTATTCATATTTTCTTAAGTCAGAATATAGATGCAAGTATTTTAATTTGAGTAAAGAGCAACAAATTTCTTTAAACACATTGTCTAGGAATGATAATATAGTGATAAAACCTGCTGATAAGGGAGGAGGAATAGTGCTACTAGATGCTACAGATTATAATTCAGTTATGTATGACATGCTACAAGATGATAGTACCTATAGTGAAACTGATCATGAACGTTTTCTGAAAGTTGTTACTAGGGTGCATGATGATCTTTATGATTTACTGATGTGCAGGCAGTTAACACAAGAGCTCTATAACTATTTTTTAGTTGAGACACCTTTAATACCCTGCATAAAAGGCCTACCTAGAATACATAAGAACACCTTTCCCTTACTGATGAGACCCATAGTAGCGGGTAATGGGTGGGTGACAGAATATCTATTTACATTGAGAACATATTGGGACCTTTGGTCAGAAAGATACCTACCATACTTAAAGATAGTTATCTGTTAGTTAATGAATTAGCTACCATTGCTATTGGAAATGTGAGCTCACCTGTTCTCTTAGTGACGTTGGACGTTAAGAATTTATTTACGTCTATTCCCAATGATTATGGTATTGAAGCGATAAGGGAGATTTTATGCTTTGCAGAAGATATAGATACAGATAAACAGATACTTGTCTGTACATTATTGGAGATGGTGTTAACTAATAACCTTTTCATCTTCAAAGATAAATTATTCAAACAGAAATGGGGTGTCACTATGGGCACCCCATGTGCTAATTCATACGCAAACTTAGTGGTTTACCACTGGGAAAAGAAGTTTCTGTTTGAAAATACATCTTATGCCCAGGTAATTTTCTACAGGAGATTTGTGGATGATGTCCTATTTTTCTGGAAGGGCAGTATTGAGGAGCTTAAAGCCTTTATTTGTCACTTAGAAACAACAAGTAGTTTTTTGAAATTCTCTCTGAATTTTTCACTCAATCAGGTAGATTTCCTGGATATTAGTATAATAAAGGACCATCATGGGAATATTTCTACCTCACTGTTTAGGAAACCTTGCTGGAAAAATGCACTGTTGCATTATACCAGCATGCATCCCAGATTTGTTTTTCCTAATGTGGTAAAGGGGCAGTTCTTTAGAATTAATAGGATTTATAAGGATCCTTTGAGTAAACAGACTGAATTTAACATTATGCAAACATTATTTACTGATAGAGGCTGCAATAGTACTATGATAGATAAAATGCAGGGTTTGGTTTTAGATGGAGTAATATGTAGGAATAGGAACATGAATTTTTATAATAAGAAGCGCTTATCATGTGGTACTCAGGTCAGGTTTCTGACTAGATATACTAGTGATAATAGTAAAATAGTGGATATTATTAAGAAAAACTGGCAGTTATTGACTACTGACCCCCTGGTCTTAAATATAGTAAGACCTATTCCTAGGTTTACTTATAGGAATAGTAAGAATCTCAAAATAATTTTATGTCATGAACATTGTTATGCTCAACAAGTTACAGATCGGATGAGTAGACTAGGTACATACAGTTGCAACAAATGTAGGATGTGCAGATTTATAGTTAAAGAACAATGCTTCAAACACCCTACCTTTGAATATATCTTTACACCTAGGTTTTATGCCAACTGTGATGATGAAAACCTGATATATTTAACAACTTGCATGCAATGTACTGCATTTTATGTTGGACTCACTTCTAGAAAATTGAAAGATAGAATTTACAACCATATTTATGATATGAAGAAGCTAGATCAACGGAATGCTTTAGCGAAGCATATTAGTGACTATGCTAATCATAGTTTCAGGTTTAGAGTACTACAGTTGGTAAATAAAATGGCTGGGGGGGTAATAACATGAATTATTTGGAATATATTGAACTTTCATGGATTTTTAAGCTAAGAGCTCATGTGGAGCCAGGATTAAATCAACATATTAGTATTAAACCAGTACTAGAAACTCGAAAATATTAATAACAAATAAATATTAAATATCCACCATTAAATATGAATTTTGAAGGTATTTTTTATGGATTTGGTTATATGCTGAATTATACATACATTTTTTGTTAGTATTTGTGTTTTATTTATTTATTTATTTATTTATTCATTTAAATATACTTATTATATCATTTAGAACCATATAGGACTTTTGAAGCTTTATATAATAGGTATGACGATGTTATTTTATGCTAGTATGAATCTACATATATTTATCTATTGACACATCAAAGAGAGTATGTTATATGAAGCTAATTAGGTGTTTGATGCTAGCTTTGCTTTTCTCTTTTAATTATATCATTTTAGTACTAGTATCTTTAAGAAGTTATTGATACGTGATTGTTTAATTATTTAATTCATCAATTGATTCTAGTTAAGTAAGGTATTTAAGAGCTGATTTTTGTTGTATGCACTGAGATCTGAATAAGTGTGCTGTAGTTGCACGTGAAAGTGCTTATCACAATAAATACTGGATTTTATTTATTATTATGTGGTGGTCGTGTTCAGCTTTATATTTATTTTGTTTTTTTGTTTGGATCACGACCTTTGGACGGTTGCCATACTTTCCTGCTACTATTAATACTTTTATTTTATTTTTAAAATAAGCATAAACAGTTTTTTTTTCTCCTAACCTCTTCCACTCAGGATTTGCAGTAAAGAGAGTCATTCAGTTTAAACTTATGAAAGCATTTTTAGTCTTTTAACAGTTTTTTAAACTCAGTACTTTGACATAAGGTTTCAGAAACTGACATGTCTATAAGGTCTTTAATCAGTCTTTTCATGCAGGGGATACCACAACAAACACATACTCCCAGTAGGAGCATACCTACACAAATGGCAATCAGGATGTTCATTAGGATGTTACCCCAACCCCCAAACCATTTCTGGAAAAAGTCCATCAGTGGGTTTGGGCCTGGTTTGGTCATGGCCGACACTTGCTGAATTACCTCAAGATGATTGTCTATCTCGTGTTTATGGTCAGGAATATACGAACAGCATTCTTCTTGGATTAAAGCGCACATACCACCTCTCGCCGCTAGGGTGAAGTCGAGAGCCATGCGGTTTTGGAGCACTACAGTTCTCATAGCATTCAGTTCATTAGTCACCAATTCAAGAGCAGAAAAATTCACATTGCTCATTATTTCAAGAAGTTTTGACAGTTTTCTCAGCTCCCAGATCGATTTCACTGCTCCATATGCTGGTAATATGCCTGCCCACGATATAACGCTATCACTCAAGTCCATGTGTGTCAGTCCTTTGCCTAGAGAGCGATGGTCTTTCTAACGTGCATCGATTTGTCCCACGGGATTTATAGGTTTTTTGATGACCTCTTGGACATTTCGAATTTTCCCATGAGGCAAAACTGCAGTGTGTCATATGGCCGGAACCAGGTAACCCAAAAAACAACTGCCAGACCAATTCTCAGGTAACCATTTGTATGCCTTTCTGCCACACACAAAATAACAATCCTCTACTTTAGTAGTAACCTTGCTATGAATGTACACTCACCCTGCATTAAACATTTTTCTATCAATTATAGATAGCTGTTTATAAAGAACAGAATTATGTTTTACTTCATTAAGTGTTTTGTGCATCAATCCAATAAATGAATCATAGTTTGTATTACAATAAAGATCTACTTTGTTACCTTTAGTGTAACATCTATAAGGAACAGTCACATTGCAATTGCTCCAACCCACCTGAACAGTATCATTTTTATAAAAAACACACAGTTCCCTTTTGTGGAACTGACAAGTGCAATGCTATTTTATCTTGTGCTGTAATGGTTGAGGCATCATAAATCAAGTTCTCCCAGGTCTCATTGACCCCTAGGGGGACTGTAGTCATTAATAACCCCCCGTATGCTGTTGGCAAAGCTGTGCAAATCCAGCAATTTGAAACATTGAAAGTCTCAGCATACACATACTTAATTGCCTGGTAAGTGTTAAAGTTTGGATGCCACTTTATGAGTAATGCTTCACGTTTATCCAGTTCAGTCTGCATGGCTGGGAAAAGAAAAGGCCACAACAAAAAGATTATTGTCACAAATACAGTTAATAGGATGATTATGCAATACTTCTGAGGAAATGGTTGTTCTGCATTCCAGTTTCTTCTGTTGCTCTTGGCATGTAACCAGATTTTTGTCCAGTTTAAAGTTTTTAACTAATTTACAGTGCATCGGGTGGATCCAGGAGGCACGCTCTGCAATTTTGACTGCAGTGGGTGTTGACAACAGCACTTGATATGGACCTTCCCACTTCGGAGACGCCCAATTTTTCTTCTTAACTATTTTCAGTCAGATCCACGCTCCAGGGGGCACTGCCACGTCTGATGGTCTGGTTCGTTCTTTTTCTGAAACAGAATTTAACTGCAACAAATGTTTAGAATTTAACAAATTACGCATATACTCTGCTAATGTACTGTCAGCTTCCTGGTCTGCGGGCATGAGGGATTTCCACTGAGGTATATAGTAAGCCCTTCCAAAGAGCTTTTCAAAAGGAGTCAATACTTTTGCATTCGGAACAGTTCTCATGCTCAACAGTGCCAGGGGCAGACAGTACACCCAGTTTCTCTGTGTTTCTGTCATTAATTTTTTTAGCTTACTTTTTAAAATCCCATTATGCCTTTCTACTAGCCCTGCTGATTGCGGGTGATACGCACAATGCTTCTTTAGAGAAACACAAAAATGCTTACTTAACTGCTGTATGGTCTGATTCACAAAGTGTGTGCCATTGTCACTAGATCCTTTCCGGAATGCCGAATCTAGGGATGATTTCTTTAACAAGAACTTTGGCCACCATCGTAGCATCTGGATTTTTAGTCGGAAAGGCTTTCACCCATCTGGAAAACATATCTACAATGACAAGACAATACTTCTTATTTTCACATTTATTCAACTTTATGAAATCCATACAAATAGTATGAAACAGATACGGTGGTGTAGGGAAACTCCCTTGCTTGGGCTTTAATGCCCCTTGTGCATGATGTTTATTACAGATGTGGTATAACGAACAAAATTTTTTAGAGTAGTTTGTAAATCCGTACGTCGTGAACACTTGGTTCACCAGCTGTACCATCTCCCCTGTTGAGACATGGCACTGCCCGTGGCTCAACAAAGCTGCATATCTAAACAAATTAGATGGCAATATCATTTTTTCTTCTTTAGAGATGTACAGCCCCTTTTCGAGAATTGCTTTTCGTTTTACCCATTTTTGTTTTTCAGTTTGTGTAGTAAGTGTTTGCATTGTTTTTAACATTTCTAAGTCTAAAATCTCAGAGGGTTGTAGTTCCTCATTCAAAAGAAATACTTCTGAAGCTGCCTGCTTTGCAGCTGTATTAGCTCTTGCATTACCTTTTGAAATTCTGTCCTGTTGCTTGGTATGAGCTGTGCATTTACAAACAGCTACTTTCTGAGGTAACTGAATAGATTCTAAAAGATTTAAAATAAACTGTGCATGATTGATTGGTTTGCCAGTAGATGTTATCATTCCTTGATTTTTTTCACTGTTGACAAAAACATGTACAGTAGAAAAAGCATACTGGCTGTCAGTAAAAATGTTTACACATTTACCCTTTGCTAAGGTACATGCCCGTGTCAAGACAATCAATTCTGCTGCCTGTGCAGATAAACTGTGTGGTAAAAATTTCGCTTCTATAATGTCTGCGTCAGAAACTACTGCATATTCTACTAGATTCTGTCCTGCAGGACCCCTTTTGCATGAGCCGTCCACGTAGTATGTCACCTTGGCATCATCCAAGAGAACATCCATAAGGTCTTTTCTAGGCAGTGTCTTTTGCTCAATCACCTGCAGGCAGCTGTGTGGTGTGCCATCTGTAGGGGTTGGGAGCAAGGTAGAAGGATTTAAAGTCATACATCATTTAATTGTCATATGAGGTTGGCTTAACAATCAAGTCATACAGGAAAGATGCCTAGCAGGGGGAAAGATATGCTACCTTTTTTTGTAGTAAAATAATTGCGACTGCATGAGGCACTCTCAATGTGAGAGGGTGGAACAACACTACTGAGGTCGAAGCCTGTACTGCCATTGCAGCTGCAACTACTGCTTGTACACAGTGAGGTAAAGACCGTGCCACTGGGTCCAGTTGTGATGAATAATATGCAATAGGGCATTGCTTATCCCCATGCTGCTGCATTAACACTGATGTCATATAACCTTGCTTACAATCTACAGTTTGGAAAAAACGTTTATGATAGTTTGGTAATCCCAAAACTAATGAGGATGCTATTAACTGTTTTAGTTTGCAGAAAACAGATTCTGCTTCTGGTGTCCATTGTATCAAATCCTGTGCTGCCATAGGCTTTTTATAAATCAGGTTAGTCAACGGTGCAGATTCCAAGGCATAGTTTGGAATCCAACTCCGACAAAAATTAGTCGTACCCAGGAAGGACATCATTTCCTTCTTGGTAGTGGGTTTTGGTGCTTGTAAAATCGCTATTTTTCTGTCCTCATCTAATGTCCTACCTTCCTTGGATATTACATATCCTAGGTATTTAACTTGTTTTTTTCCAAAGCTGCAGTTTATTTTTGTTTACTTTATGTCCTTTAGTGGCTAAAAATTGTAATAGCGCTATGGTATTTTCTTTTCAATTTTGCTGGGTGGGGGACGCCAGCAGGATATCGTCAACATAAAGCAAAATCTGACTACCTCTTGGTGGGGTAAATTCCGCCAAGTTGCTTGCCATTTCTTGTGAGAATATTGTTGGACTTTCACAATACCCCTGTGATAGTTGCGTATATGTATACCTTTTCCTCTGAAATGTGAATGCAAACCAATGCTGGCTGTCAGGGTGTATCGGTATTGAAAAGAACGCATTGCTGATATTTACCACAGAAAAATATTTTTGTTGAAGTTTTATATCATTTAACAGGGTGTGTGGGTCTGGCACCGTAGGTGCCCTTGGTATTACTGCGATATTTACAGCTTGTAAATCTAGGACCATACGCCACTTTCCATTCGCTTTCTTAACAGGAAATAAGGGTGTGTTACATGGTGAATCAGGAGATTCCACCAGCACCCCTTCCTTAAGTAAAGCTGCTATAATAGGTTTGATTCCTACCTCTGCATCTTTTCTTAAGGGATACTGTCTCTTTTGTGGTCTAAATGCTGACTTTGGCGTAATAGTAACTGGTCCTGCTGTACGAATAAGTCCTACATTTGATTTTTCTGTTGACCAGAGATTTTCTGGTATATTTTGTAAGGCATTCTCTTCCTCCTTCAATAGTAGTGCTAATTAGCTGTCCTTGCTAGACTGCAAGTGTACAGCTGGGTGGGTCTGAGTTATCCAATTCAGCTTCTGCACTTGTATTTCTTGTTCTGACAGTTTTAACTCTGTCTGTTCTTCCCATCTCGTGACTTTTTCTCCTAAGTCTACCGATTTTACATTCTTGTCCTTAGTTAAGCTAACATGTGGTAATCGATTAGATTTATAGAGTGCAAAGAACTCCTGGGGCAATGAACAGCTTACCACACTGTTTCCTTCTGTGTCCCAGTACAGATTACTTAATACCAATCTGTTTGCATGATTTCTAAACAATTTTTGCTCATATTCCTTATCAGGTCCTGGTGTATTACAATAATACAGAGTACAATGCAACAAATGTTGTTTATCAATGTTAAGGGAGGGGAACTTGCTGATGGCTATGTTCATCAACTCCTCGGTCACCGCCCCTGGACCAGTAGTAACCAAGTCCTGGCTGTACCAATAAAACATTTTACCCTCCGATTGCACTGCAAAGGTATCAATTTGTTGCTGGGCTTTCATACCCTGCATAGTCGGAACTACTGCTATACCAAATAGCTGCATAAGGTCTTTGCCCAAGAGGTTTACTGGGTATTTTGCAGATACAACAATTTTGCTTTTTTGGGTAAATCCTGAAACAGGATCAGTTATCACAATATTATGGGAGAGGGGCTCCCGATACAGCTGTCCATTAGCTGCTTTCACTAATATGTAATCAGGTAACTCTGAATTCTCTGGCAGTTTGGAGGGATGCACCAGGGTCCGTGATGCCCCTGAGTCACATAAGAATCTGACTTTCCTTCCTTCTACCAGGAGTGTAACTTCTGGTTTCGTGTCTGCTAAATAGAGCTCTAAGCTCAATAAAGCCAAATCCAATATTTTATTTTTTTTCACTATTTGTGACTTTTTGCACTTCCTCTATTTCTTCTGTCACATTTTCTACTCCCTCTATCACATACTCATTTGTCCTTTTTTCGCTATCCCCTTCTAGTGATTTCTGACTACCATATAGTCAGTCCTCACCCTCCTTATTCTCCATGGTTGCCTTTTTATTTTTCTTGCAATCCCTTGTCAAGTGTCCTTTTTTACTGCATTTAAAACATTTACCCCTTTTCTTTCGCCCTTCAAAGTCCTCTGATCATTGATCAGATTGTTTGTTTTCCTGGGCATTTTTTTTGCCCTTTTTCCCGGACTGTACTACATAAACTTCTGCTCCATCTTCTACAGAAAATACTTGGGCTTTCTTTTTCTTTTTGCTATTAAAATGCCTTTTGGCATGCCTAGCATATTTAAGCAATGATTGTAACCTGCTTGTACAATGATCTACCATGTGTTTTGTAATAAAACTGCTTATAGGTGCAATACTGCCTTTCAAAAATGCATTTTTTAACTGCTGCTCGTATCGGGAATCATGTGTCTGGTCTTCAGAAACCTGCATTTCACAATGGTTATTAAAACATTCTAATAATCTGGCATAATATTGGTCAATAGCTTCACCTTCCTGTTGGATACATTGATTAATGCAAGTCCAGTCTGGCCTAGGCTTCCATTTTTCAGAGATTTGGTCTGTAAGACCTTTCACTCTGTTGTCTAACTCTGCGCTGCTATGTGGGAGGGGCCTGAGTGCAATGTCACGGGGATTCCAGTCGCCACTAATCATGTGCCAATCTGGTCCCACAATTTGTCTGACTACTTTTTCTACCTCTTCTCTGTTTAAATTATAACAGCCTCATTCCTTGCAAATCTTTTAAGAACTTTCTAAAATTAACTTTTGGATGGGGAATTCCCTCGGTGGCTTTCCAGATGTTTTCCAGAGTCCAGGGTCTATACACTAGAATAGTTGGGTCCTGACCTTTTTGCCCTGCCTGAGGATTAGGCACTTCTATAAGTGGGCATATTTCTTCTTCACTCATAAGTCGTGAATTTCTATCCATTTGATATAACTCAATGTCCCCTTTTGAGTTTCCTGCCCGTGTTCGAGACCTGGTCTGGACGGGATCTCTAACAAATGGTTTTGCTTTTGTAGTGTCTCTACTCACAGTGACAGTAGGATATTGCAGGGTTGGACTAACTTGTTCACTTGCCTCATATTCTGGTAAATGAGGCGGAGGGGTTGACGCTATTACTAAGTTATTGTCCTCCTTATCTAAAAACATTGCTTTTGAATTATTACTCTTTTGTTCCCTTCGGTTTACTTCCTCAATCCACCCATGTGCCTGAGGAATTCCTAATTGACGTTGCTTTTTTACCCGACCTCTAGAATCGGTTTTAAGCTGTTTGACAAGTTTGACAAGTGAGGATTTCTCTAGTTTAGAGTCAAATTCATACTTATTAACCCATTTTGAGTAGTATTTAATATTATCAGCACTCTGTGACTGCATGTATTTTGTGTCTTTGGTTAATGGTGGATTTTGGGACCTTTATGTACAATTATTACCCATTTTGTTCTACCCTTTTAATAGTTACGTAACTCCTTATTTTTAACGTGGTACCACGGATATTTTTATAGTCTCTTCAGAATGACTGCCTACCTGCTCTGTTTCCGTGATCTATGACAAGACAGTAATCTTTTTGTCCCTGACTTAAAAATAAAGTTTTAACAGAACAAATACAACTCTAGTCCCTGATCTAAAACAGAAAAAGAAGGTAGATTCACCTTACCTGAGCCTTCATGATTGATCACCTGGTTCGGGTAAACCCGTCCTTTAGTCGCAGATCAGAAAGTGGCTGGCCTCTTTCATACAACAATTCAGTTGGAGGACTTTTCAAGTAAGAAGAACCAATGTGGTTTCTTTCCCGTACAGTTTCAAGCCACCTGGCCTGTTTGATCTGAGGCGAAGTGAAGGTTTCCAGTCCGAAGGACCAATCTGTCAAAGGAAAAAAACTTCAAAGACCAATACACGTAAGGTTCAGTTAAGGCACTTTAATTTACTTGCAGTAAGGAGACAAAAACATGCAAATACAAGGATTTGTCTAACTACTAACAGGAAGTATGTTTATTCTTATACTATTTTACAAGACATGGCCTTTTAAGCTGACATAATCAAGCACAACTTTTAGTATTGTTCTACAGCAGATGTTACTTCAGATTTTCTGCTGACATGACTAGATTTGTGAGAAACTTTTCAGAAAAACAACCTGGCCTTGGTGACCATTAATCCGTTTACAAGCGTCTATTGTACAGTGTTACTTTTCAAGGTACTTTTCTAATACAGATACAAGCAAATGCTGATTGCAGTTCATATTTTCAAGCAGGCTTTGTACTAATTATCTGTAACTTCTACAGCTGTGTATTTTCTCATGGCACAGCGGAACTTTTTGTCTAAGTTTCATACAAGTAGTATTGTTCTATTCATTATTTTCCTAACCCAAGCAGAAATCACCTGCTTCTCAGTAAATTTCCAAGGCACAAGCAAAATTTTAGCTAATAATACAAGTTCAAAAAGCAACTGCAGTTTGTGCAAATTTATGCAGTATAAAATAGAATAAATGTGTTAACCCTAAGCTCTAAATGCACTAAGCATATTGCTAATACACACATTAATACATATTTTTCTAACAACATGGTTAACCTTCAAAAATATGGAATATTTTGCCAATAATTTAGACCATCATCTCCAACCCACTGATGATTTGAGCACAACTGGGCAATCAAGCAAGTAAAGAGTCAACTAAAGTCTTTAAACACATGGATTCATTTATAAGGAGTAGCTTTAACTTTTTCTTGAGGATTGATGAATTGCTTTGATTACTTATTACATTTAGTGAGGAGTTCCATAACATTTTTATTATCCTAGAAAATGTTTTTCCTCAAATTGCTAGAGAAATATTTGATATTAAAAGTTGAAGGCATTCATTGTTTGTAAAAGGGTTTTCTGTGTGTGTGTGTGTGTGTGTGTGTGTGTGTGTGTGGAGGAAGGGCACTAGTTTTAATTTAACAATTTGAAAGTTAATGTGTTGAAAATATTGCTCTCATTGCAACTGGCAGCCATTAGGCCTGCTGAATAGTCAAAAAGATGGTCATTATGTTTCGATAAGTGAATAAAACAAATTATTTTAATTTCAGTGGTTTGTGTAATGGCTGTGTTGTGAGCTGAAAGCTGGAGATTATAGGCAAGAAGTACAATAGTCTTGGAATTAAAACATCTATGGCAACAACCCTTCTCACATTCATTGTTAAGTGGACATGGTACCTTGGAAGAAACTTATAGCTGGTTTAAAACCATTATATGTTGCTGTTCAGTGTGTAAGTGAAAGGAAAAGCTTTTGCTGTGTCAGCAAAGGAAGATATTTACCTTTAGGGTCTTCTATGGCTATGCAATATGTATCTCAAGAGTTTTTTTCAGGTGACAAACAGTACATTTGTGGATTTTGAGTGTTGGTAGATTGCTACTTACCAATTCCAGAATATGCTTAAGTCATTTTTGGAGTTATTTGTGATTTCTTAGTAGGATTGACCTTCCCTAATAACAATATCTGTTTACATCATGCATCTGATATCCGGAAGGTCCAATGGATGGCTAATATTAAAAATGAAGAATAACAGTGGTCCAAGTGCAGAATCTGTAAAACTCCTTTGGTAACTATATCAGAATTGCTACAAATTTTCTGTCTTAAAAGCATAAAAAAGTCCCATTTGAAAGGTAGTTATCAAATCAGTGTAGTACCTGACTAGAAAATCTGCATCTACTTAATTTAAGTACAATGTTGAATATGCAGAACATCAGTGCTCAATAGATAGCAATACAGAGCATGTTGTCAGTCCACCTACCACAACTCCTACTCATGAAGACAGCATACACATAGACCAACATATGCAGAGGTACTCGTAAAAAAATCTACCTAAACCACCAGAGACCTCCAAAACACATACTTACTAAACCAACCATAAGACCCAAAACACATAATACACAAAATGACACAACTACAAGGTAATGCACATCCACTCCAAATATCTTAGTCATAGGAGACTCTATAGTGAGACACACAGACATCCCCCTCACCAGGCTGAACAAGGAGAAAGTCACAATCACCTTTATTTCTGGTGCCAGAATTTGTCAGATCACATGGCCACTCAAGTCTCTCAACAAGTGCCATAATGATTCAGTTATGGTACATGTTGCTGTGAATGACTTGAGATGTACCTCCCTGGACTACAGGAGGAGAGATATGATTGAGCTCACTGATTATGTGTCACAGACAGTTATGTCCCTAGCCTTGAGCAGCATATTACCCTTGCCTAGTATGATACCACAATATAAACAGAAAATCATTAACTAATAATTGGCTTAATTTCTAGTGCCATTCAGTTTCTGTCAGCCTCGGATGACACAAGACTGATAGACCTCAGTGCTTTGCAAGAGATGGTTTTCATCTGTCTCCCCTGGGATTTTGGCTACTGGCAAAGGCTCTTGCCACCCCCATAGTGCCCTTTTTAGGCAATGTCACAAGGACAAAATTCCCAGTGTAAAGATTTCACCAAAAAACAACCTCAAGGTTATGCTGCTAAACATTAGGAGTCATAGCATGAAATTGCACTCACTGGAAGCGGTCCTCACCTTGAAAAATGCTGACATCTGTGAAGTCACAAAGACCTGCTTCAAGGTATTGGAGAGCACCCCAGCTATACTGGGTTACATCTTCTACCACACATTCAGACCATGAATGGAAAGTGTGAAAGCTAAAGGAGGTGGTGTTGTATCAATATTCCTTAAAGATAAATACACCTCCAGATTGGTTAAACAATATGATTCCTTGGAGACACTTCAGGTGCAACTAACTGTTGGAAGGATACCTATTCAAGTCATTGCCAGCTACAGGACCCCTCTATGAATCAAGAAACCTACTCTGCCTACTTGGATCTACTGGAATCTATTAAGATACATCTGAACACCATGGTTCTAATTGATTTTAATTACCCATCCAGTGTCTGGGTAAATTACTTGTGCTCAAACTCACTTGCCCAAAGGCTTCTCGAGTTCATTAACTCCAAAGCCCTTAACCAGCTGGAGGACACCCCAACTAGGGGCACCAACATCTTGGATCTGGTGCTTACCGATATGGGGGATGACTGTAGCACCCACTCTGTAAGGACTTCCATTGTCAAATCTGATCACAAATCAATCTCATTGGAAGTGACTATCACACCAGAACACCTCCCCCAACAGCAACTAAACTAAAATCTTCTCCAAAGCAGATTGATTATATCCTTCTAAGCGATTGTTTAAATAGCTTCAAAGCACCTCCCTCCTCAGATGTAACTGGCAACTATGCCTAGTCCTACACTAATGCTTTTTACAAATACCTATATAACTGCATTGATGCAGCCGTACCTGATAAGTGCAAAACAAGCTCTTCAAGGAATTGTAACCCTGCCTGGTGGACAACTACCATTAACAGGCTTTACAATAAGAGGAATAAATTGTTGTCCAAAAGTAAGAGGGAGCATGCCTTAAACTGGAAACACTCCCTCCTCAGCTTAAACAAGCAAATAAGACTTCTTGTGAAGTCCTCCAAAGCAAACTATGAATCCAAATTTGCATCCTCAACTAAGGACAACCATAAGACATTATTTAGTTATATCTGTAGCCTAAAAGGTTAGACCCAGATTTGCGCCAAACTGGTAATTAATGATACCACATGCACTGAGCCTGTGGAGCTGACAGGTTCTGTGAAAACTTCACTCCCCTGTCCCAACCACACAAACCTAATGACATTTCTTCCACCTGTCCCCCACCTTGTATCTCTAGAGAACAGGTCATAAATGCCCTCTCTAAGGCCAAAAACACAGCATCTATGGGACCTGATAACATCACAAGCTGCATTCGACATTGGCTCCAACAAGATTTAGCAACACGATCGGGTACTCTTTTCAATCATAATCTAAGCACCAACAGCTGAATGGAAAATTGCCACTGTTATCCCCTTGCACAGACCTGGGGAACTATAGACCTTTTAGCCTGACTTGTCTGATCTGCAAGGCCATGGTGTGAATCATTATGGACCTTATCAACAAAGACATAGGTAACCTCCAAACACTTGACCCTACTCACTCTGGATTTGTCAAAGGGAGATAATGCCTGTTAAACTTGATGGACTTCTTTGAGACAGTCACCAGAGCCCTGGATGAGGGGGAAAACTGTGCATACAGCCTACCTGGACTTGGTCAAGGCTTTTGACACTAATGCCCACTCAGACATTATTGACAAACTCACCCAGCTAAGTACCAACCCATATATCATTAAGTGGGTCACTAAATGGCTCACCGATAGAACCCATACAGTCAAAATAGGGGAATCCACCTCCAACAGCAGACCCGTAACCATTGGTGTTCCACAGGGATCAGTCCTGGGACCTCTACTGTTCAGAATCTATTTGTCTGAAGTGCAAGCAAAAATGAAATGACTAGTCATAGAAACCCCAAATGATGTCAACATCCTGCAAGAGGGTCTTACACAAACAAATGATTGGTGCCAAAGTCACGGCCTTAAACTCAATGCAAAAAAAATGTATTATCATCCTTTTCAGTAAGAGTAATGTTCCTGCTAACTACCACATCAATAGAAATACCCTAAGCATGTACTCAGTGGTTAGAGACCTGGGCATACAGGTTGACAGCAACCTTACCTTTGATCACCATGTCTCCACATTGGTAAGAAGGACATTCTATACTGCTCATCTCATAAGTAAGGGCATTGCCTCCAGAAAAAAAAAAGAAGTTATAACCTCCCTGTACTCTTCCCTCATCATGCCAATAATTGAGTAGAACACCCCTTTTGGTATGTACCTTGCCAGGCACCTGCAGGAATTGGAGAGACCACAAATGTTCCTGACAAGGACAATTGAAGGTATTCAGCATCTGCTCTATGTGAATTGGCTGATATCACTGTCACTTTACTCCATTTCATACAGACTACTCAGAGGCGATCTCTACCTAGCATATAAGGCAGTCTCTGACTTTGCTTTATTGTAAATGCTGCATATCCATAAGTCCAATGGCTCACAAGTTACTCGCTCTAAAGTCCATAACTTAGTATGTGATATTAATAGAACCTGCTGGAGGGACAGGTTTGTCTCCCAGAGGTTACTGCACCTTTGGAACAGACTCCCAATTCATGTCAAGCAGAGCACCACTTTGGCCCCCTTCAAGTGCAATCTGGACGATTGGATGGGTAACCATAAATTCATCCTGAGGGCTCCACCTGTATCTCTCTTAGACAGGGGCAATAGGTGCTAATCATGGAAATAAGGGCAGAAATTGTTTAGGCTTGTAAGTGCCTTAGGGCCAGTAGCCTAATAACTTCCTATGGTCCTATGACGAAAACAGGAACCCTAGAAGCTCCAAACAGCAGAATGTCAAACTGCCTTAAATGTTGAACTGCAATAACAGCAAAGTACAGCAGATCACAGAATGAAAGTGGGCAACTGTGGGAGGTCATGGTATAGCTGGATTTGTGGTTTTAACCTTTCCCAGGAGTAATGTAATCTCGGAGTTAGTATGTACAAGTAGCAAGGTGTGTGGTGATCAAAGCCTTCCACATGGGGCATGCATGAGGGCCACATTTTAATACGTAACATAGACCCAATTTATGCCATAATGCTGGATGACCTACAGATTTAAAGGCATTATTTAAACCTGTAAGTTATCCTTTTTCATATATGACTGTAGGTCACCTATCACAGACTAAATAGTTGGAATAGTATGTATTGTGGCATAAAAGCATGTTGTTGAAGTGAAAGCAAATCATATTTTGGATATATTCTAAAGTTGGATTGTAATTGATATTCTCCAGATTTCTGGCAAAAAGACAGATATATCTGCAGTAGCAGAGTATTCAACAGCAGAGTTGGTACATGTGCTATATGCAAGTTTTGCCCTAACATTCTGGAGACTAGTAGTTTAGAAATAAATGGGGTCCAAAGAAATATCAAGGAAAGATCCTGCTATACTAAAGAAAAGGTGGTTTATTGTGCTCTATGTGAAAATTTCCCATGTTTTTACGTGGGCAAAACCAAACGGAAACTGAAAAACAGGATAGGGGAACACCTAAGAAATATAAGGGATGAGTGTGAATATAACGCCCTAACAAAACATATTTTAGGATATCCTGGACATCAGTTCAAATTTATAGTTTTGGAATCTTTAATAATACCTGATGGGGGGTGCTTGGTCATACTTGTTAGAAAAGCTAGAGCTTATATGGCAGTTACGTTTAAATGCCTTAAATTGGCCAGGACTGAATGACAGTGTGTCCATTAGTAGCCTTCTTAAATTAAAAGCATTAAGAAGATGATGTTATTGATAAACTTATAAAGAAATGTTCCTGTTGTCAGAATAGTAGATATTTTAGGATCTTTTAGGTGGGAGAAATATGATTTTACAGGAGTATTATAGAAATGTTTGTATAGGTGTATTATAGAAGTATTTCATTTGAAAGCTCACACATGTCTAACGACTAGTTAGTTTCTAAGGTTGACAATTGCATGAACTTTTTAAACTAGATATTAATTTTGCAATACTCTAATTTTAAGAATGATGAAATTTTTTCTTGAATGTGATGTGTATAAGGAGTATTTAAGATTTATATTAGTTATACTGTTGCACTTTAAGAGCTGTAGGATGTGATGTCATCGCTTTGAAGTGATTTAAACAACTGAAACAGGAAATACTGTAAATTTGATGAAGTTCCTAATACATTAAGCTCAGGATGAAACCAATTATTTGTTTTAATAATAAAAATAGCTGTGTGATCTGGTACTGCATTCGCTCCCTTTGTTTTTAGAGTTAGTACATGATACATCCATATAAAAAGCACCAGACCACCAGGCTGATAGATAAAATAACAGCTTCTTTAATAAAACAACAGAAACAGGTAAGCTCTTTCAGGTAAAACCCTTCATGAGACAATTAACAAAGCATCAAGGCCAGTATTTAAAAAACAGCAACAACCAATAGAATCTCAGTAATGAACTCTCCGTCTCTTTAAGGCGGGTTTGAGAGGTACAACACCATTCAAGCCAGGAGCCTTGTCAGTCCTTAGTGCAATAATCCATTTGGCTTCCTTATATTCAGTCAGATTTACAATGTCACCCCCCCCCCCCCCAGTGTTCAACTTCACAGTCTGCAACACCATAAAATTGAATACATGTCCTTCATTGCTTTTAATGTGTTGACATAAGGCATTATGAGCATCACCCAGATGTATTGCTGAAAAATGCTTTAAAATCCTGTCTTTTAACCGAGAGTTGGTCTTTCCTGCATAAAACAAGCATCATGACCTGCACTGAGCTAAATAAATAACATTCTTAGTCTGACAGTCAGCATAATGAGTAAAACAATATCTTACATTAGTGTTGGGTGTGCAAAAAAGTTTTGCCTCATAATGTAAGTACAAGCCTTACAATGTCTGCATGGAAAAGTACCCATACATTGATGGGAAATTATCATAGAAGACTTCATTATCATACCTTTGTCTCTACATAATAAATCCTTCAAGTTATTATTTGCTGAGCTACCACATTCATCGCTGCCATGCTGAATCCTTTATTAAGTTCAACACCTGGTCCTTACCAGATGATCTCTGATGTAACCTGTTATCCAGTGACTTTCAACTTCTCATTGGACATAGCATTAATGGTCCATAATTCATAAATGTTTGGGGAGTAAGGACTCAGACTGGCAAGGGATAGAAGGAAGAATGGAGCCATCATTCTGCAGATGGCTGGTTAAGGTATCCAACATAAAGAGTTATGTGCAGTTATGCCAATGCAGTTGATGCTCATGGTTTACAATCAAAATGATGAGTGTAGGTTCAGAGAACATGTAATGTCGAATAACAGTTGGCTGACTCCCGTGTTCCAAACCTACATGTTTTCAAGTCTTCAGTTCAGCAAATGCACTCTGCATTCACACATATGTGGTCAACCTTAGGAGCAGAGATCGCTGTACAGTGCGGATTGGGAAATTTACTCTTTTCCCCACTGTAGTGCGATCTCAGAGTTGGAATATATAATTTGCAGGGATGTGAGGGTACAGTCCCCCACGGGAGGGTGCAGGGAGTGCAGCCCCCTATGGGGGGGTGGAGGGGGGCTTGCCCCCCTGCAAAACATGCATTTTAGTCTCGTGCAGTACATATGTATTGCTGAAAAGTATTACTTCTTTTGCTGTTCTCAGAGGTGCAGGGGAAGGAGTATGTCGAATAATGCCAAATCTGAATATTCGGTATTAAATTCGACATACTGACTTTCTTCCTCTGCAGTTTTTGGTGTTGTGATTCATGTGAATGAACTGAATTAATTATATCATTCACGATTTTGATAGTAAAATGAGGCTCACATGTGTACCCTAAGTCATTAGTGTCTGTCACTTGCCCTTCTACCCTAGAAAACTGGCATAGCAACCAGAAGACATGCAGGCAGCTCCTTATCCCACCCCCCAAAAGTAATAGTATAGCTGCTAACCAGCCACTTCATCTATCTGCCCTGTCTGACTTTACCAGAAGGTAAAGACTGTGCCGAAGTCCAGGTTGCTGGCAGCACAAATGGTTGCCTAGACTCTGTAACACTTAGCTGTTGCTGCTGAAGACATAAAGCTGCTGCTCTCTGAGTTGTTTGATGCTTCCAGTGATGTTATCAGTAGTAATAATACACCATACCACATTTTATACTTTAGATTCTTCTGTTGATGCATCCAAAACAGATTTATGATGTTACAGTGAACAAAGCAAGCAATGGCATTACTCTTCAGCTTCTCTACAGCTCAGGATGTCTTTCATTGTACCTTCAAAATTATATGTATTTATTTATTCATTTCTAATCAAGTGATGTCACTAAACTGCCAAGTTTAAGCAAGTCATCTCAGATATCGTATGCTTTTTCTCAGACACATATCCTAAATGTTGAAACTGTAAGAACAATACTCAGGTTGTGTATTGCTCATATTTAATTATTTTAAATTATTTGTTAAACTACATGACACGTTATTCTTCCTATATTAACCTTAGATATTTTCATAAAAATAACTGAAATATTCAAAATGTTCAAAGGTAGTGCAGCTGTTTAAGTAAGGTCATTGCTAAATTCATGTACTTTTGATGAAATTGTTTAGATTTTGAATTTCCAAGCAACAAACCTTGATTGCAGGTAACAAAAAAGCATGAGAAGGATGGTTTTAATTAATGTGAACTATCAAGAAAAAACTCCTGACTGGAATTTTGTTGTCCAAAACTAATCGATTTTTCTGTTCTGGAAAGCATTATTTCTTCTTAATTAAATATGAACTGGCAAATTAGAAAACACAAAATTACATAAAATCAGTGTACATAACTATCAAAAAAGTAGGTAATGGGGCAGTAGACTGTTCTACCCTTAAAGTTCATGTCCATGGCATCGAACAGGGTAGCTGGTGTGAAATGTTGTCTTTATATATATATATATATATATATATATATATATATATATATATATATATATATATATATATATATATATAGTTTGTTCACAGCTGCCCATTTCACAGCCCTCTCGGGATATGTAGAACATTTATAGAACAGTGGATAAAGTGTCTGATCAGTACGTCATCTAATACATTTTATCATTAATGTTTTTTTAATCACCATAATTAATATTTTATCAAAATGGATATTTTGGATGATGAGATATATTTTCTGCATCACATCTCAGTGGGATTATTTGTAACAGACAAACCTAGAATGAGCTCAGTATCTAGAGGAAGAAGCAATCAAAATAATATCAGTAATAACAAATAAAACCACCAACAGTAACCAGATTCTAAGTTCATAAAAACATATACAAATAATTCCAAAAACCAGTAGGACTCAGAAATGGCAAGATAATCCAGAATGTAGAATACATTTTTTTTATTTCTCAAACAGACACGTCTGTTTGAGAAATAAAAAAAATGTATTCTACATTCCAGATTACTTTGCTTTTTCTGAGTCCTACTGTTTTTTTTTTTTGAAAAATAATATCAGTGTTATAATCATCTGATGGAAATGTAAAAAGCTATGATAACACGATCCCCAGGATTCATGAATCCTCCGTGTAAGACTAAATTAGTCTTACACGGAAACGCCAGTCTGAGAGTAAGACAGCAGCGGGCAATGCATATTAATGAGGGCACACTGCCTCAACTCTAAGGCTAACATGGAGCATGCACGAGTGCAGGGGGCATGTCGGACTGCCGAGCAGTCCAAAAATCCATGCCCCTGCAAGTCTCTCAATTGGGAAATGTTAACTGACATGAGCGAGTCCGCTCAAATGTGTACATACCCAACACTGCACTCCCCCACCTTCTAAATCCCTGTACAATTATAAAATGTAAAACTTTTATTATTTTTTTTATTATTCCTGATATAGCTGCCCGTATTTGTGCATGTTTGCACGGGTTTGCCCATTGCTTAGCTACAGTTAGCAGTTTAGACATCAAAGAGGATAATATGAAACGTATATGCAAGTTAAGCAAAATAACAGTAGCGTAGTGGTAAAGCCTTCGCACAAAGAGGAGGCATTCCTGGTTCGAGTCTGACCACTCCCCTTTCTATTTTCTGTTGGAAATCTGTATATAAAAATAATTCCTGACATTTATCATTTAAATTTTAGTAAAAAGCATTGAAATGGCCTATGTAATCATGAACAAATTTTATATATATATATATAAGAAGGTGAAATGGTTATGCATACTGATGAATGCATAAGTAACATATCTTAAGCAATGTGAAGCACTGCTAAGCAAAGTTTACCAGTATTAAGCATATTTAAGTATAATTGCTCATAACTGAGCACTGCTTTAAATAGTCCAATAGCTTTGCCCGGAGCTGCGCATCGCGCAAACTAGTGCAAACAGAACATGTTTGCGTGTAGCTGCTCACCGCACTAACTAACGCAACGCTGGGCAACGTCAGGCAACATTGGGCAAAGTTGTGCAAAGTCGGCTAAACACAGCCAAACCTCCTAGCTGGTCTGGCCAGTAATGAAATAAAAAACAATGACAGGCCTCAAACCCGGGATACTGTGCACCATAATCACAGTACTGAACCACTAAGCCATGACAGCTTTTCATATGCATGAACATTCAACACACACATACATATCAATGGAAGTTTACCCATTGCTAAGCAAGTGTGCCTTCAGCTGAGTGTTTTCAAAACTGGCCAATCACAAAATAAGTGCGGGAAAGGATGCATATTTAAGCTCCATAGGTGGGAATACTTGCCATAACTGGTTGTAGCTCCCATCTGCAGGCAGCAATGGCCAGTGTTTGAGAGGGCTCTCGTTTTCAAGAGCAACGTTGGGGCATTGAGGAGTCAAAAGTAATGGTTTGGCTCCTTGTCCATAATCATGAGGATAGACTCCTGTGGGGCCAGTACCAGGGCACTCAATATAAAGCGGAAGCCTGGGACTGTCTAGCTCATGAACTCACCAGTGCCACAGGTGTCCCTCAGACTGGTGAGCAGGTCAGACACCACCACGCAGACCTGAAGAGACGCAAGGCAGGTCAACTGGACCAATGGATCCAGGAGGCCCGTGAGATGGAAAATGCCTCACTAATGAGTAAGTAGCCATGGAATTAAGTATGTAAGAACTGCTATTCTAGTCTATGCTATGGATAGGTATATCTCAATATCACTTCATTTAATTCACAGCTGCAGGTGTCCATGCTGCGAATCAGCAAGCCTATGCAGATAGGCTGCTAAGACTGCGCCACCAGGCAGGTTAGTAATTATTCAGCTTGTACTGTTGCGTAAAATAAATGAGAGAGCCTGAAAAAAGTGTTTTAACACAATAAATAAAGGTATAATAATTCTCTAATAATTATTCTGCATGTAGTGGTATATAAAATAAATTAGAGAGCCTCTAGAAAAGTGTTATAAGTCTTTAATAAAGGTATAATTCCTGGAGTGTGTCTGTGTCATTTTCTTTGACATGTTGTTGTACTCTTGCATTATAGAAATAGTACTGTTGTATTAAGCGCTGTTAACACACAGTTGGGTAGGCCCATATAAAGTGGATAAAGGGAGTGCCAGTAGCTTTTAAACATATTTACAGTTCTCAATTGTTGGTTCATGCCCAGCATGTACAGGTTAATCGGGCACATGAGTAGCTTGGTATTGTGTTCCCCAGAAATGTCATTGTGCTGGCAGAAATGTAGGGAGCTGTTAACATGTAACTGATAATTTCACCTAAACATATCTAGATAAGTATAGGAAGGTAGAGCTGTCAGTGTACCATCTCAGCAGTAGTGTGTCTGAACAACTCACAAAATATGTAGCAGTAACATCAGCATCCTGGACAGTTTGTATGTCAGATACAGCCCATGTATATAAAGAGCTAGCAAAACCCATTACCCAATTTAAGGACAATTGGGTAGTGTAATAATACATGTAGGGGACATATAACTGCAGTTAATAGGAATGTAGTGTAAACTAGAAGGATATATAAGTTGTTAATGGAGCTATCATTTTCCACCCTGCTGTATGTGCATAAAAATGCAATTCCACACCTCAGTGGGTATGTCTAATCTCAAAACATTTGTTGGGACATATGTCCTATTGGTTTATAAATATCTGCATTTATTTTGATGCATGTGCCCTGTTCAAATACCACAATATTGGTGGCTTGTTGCCATCAATTAAACCTGCATGCTGTTGTAATGTCCACTGTTGTTCTATATATGCATGTGTCATGCTTGCTGTTCAACTGTTGGAACTCTGGTGTGTTGGGTTAATGGGAATACTTCTGCATGCTGTTATAACTAATTGGGAATGCTGTTAACTGTTACTAACCCATATTTTCATTAAATCCTCCTAAACATAGAACGTATGGGAAGGCCGGTCCCAGCGGACCCACCTGTCCCACCTCAGCTGGCGATGGTACCTGGCACCAGCAGATCTGGTGCCCAGCCTGGGACCTCCTCTTCCATTGGCCCTGTGCCACCTTCAGGTGGAAGCACTGCAGGGGATGGGACTCGTCCCCCCCCATGCAAGCATGGGCAGAGGAGGGCCACCTATCACCCTCCAAATGGTCCGGGCTGTGGTGCAAAGGGAGATTGAGCGTTCTGTCACTGATCCTCTACGCCAGCTTGAGGCACGAGTGGCGCGACTCATGGGTGAGCCTGCCCCTCCAACACAGCCCCCAGCACAGCCACCCTCTGGGCTGTGAAGGTGCAGTGGTGACTGCCCATGGGTGGGGATCTCAGTTCTACTGTTGCCATCTGTGGGCTCATGGTCTTCCGATTTCCAAACATCTTTCCCCGTCAATGGTGTTCA